>NC_060905.1:15363839-15568839 GCF_014805685.1 Silurus meridionalis | reverse complement strand
GTCTGTTCCACAGCATTTTTACGTTATTATAAAATGGTAGACTGTTTCTGTAGACTTGTAAATTAATACCGTTGTTGTATTTTTTTTTTTTTTTAGCAATTCCGAATTTTAAACTAGCTGGTTTTGACATGAGCAGAGTGTGTGTTTAGTTTTCTTCAGACTACAACCTCGATTTCATTCTGCACGGAATCCACATGCTCACAAGCTGCCGGTTGTGTCCAGTTATCATAGATGCATCACCAATTATTCCATCCTCTGTATATATATCATAATTATTTTTAATCACTAAACATTTGTTTTACTGATGCAGCAAGTCTCAAATTAGAACCAAAATTTGCCATGATGCACAAAATTTACCTTCTGGGGTCGACAAACACGCCAGCGCGTTTTGTGGCTTTTTTTTCCTCATAACGTCTTTTTTTGCTCGTACAGATAAGAGCAATACACCATTCAAATCTACTTGTATTTGTATACACTCTTATTATATACATATTAACAACAAAACGCTGCGCTATTGGAAAATAAAGAAAACAGACAGGGGGCGCTCTCTGCCATCTCGGTCATCTCTATTTACAGACACATCAATAAAACAACCTAAATCTCAGTGAATACTTGCCTTACAAACATAATAAATATATGTATAGAAAGCTTAAAATGTCTATTTTTTAAATTAACAATAAGAAATCAACCAAATCAAATATTCTCTGATTGTGTAATCCGTATGAAAGTTAGAAGAGGTACAGTTTCTCTGGTATCACCTCATTGGAAACATAGCAAAAGTTCTGTTTGGTGTCCTGATTATTAACATAATTTAAAACTCCATAATTACAACAATATGTTTGGTTTCACTAATAATAAAAATAGATTTACATAAAGCATCCATATTTGTCCATTCCCATGTTGATTAGAGTTTAACAAATGTGATAAATATCAATTTAATGTGATTATGAGTCACACACACACAGAGTAATTCACAAAAGTGAGTACACATTTCAAATTTCAGCAACCATTTTAGTACATCTTCTGGAACCAACCCCAGCCATTAGGGTTGCACAAGCCAGTGCACTCTCAGTGCCGGTCCCAAGTCCGGATAAATAGGGAGGGTTGCGTTAGGAAGGGCATCCAGCGTATAAACATGTGCCAAATCAAACATGCGGATGATCCGCTGTGGCGACCCCTAACGGAAGAAGCCGAAAGAAAGTTATTCTGTACTGTAGAAATGAAAATTGGATATTAAACTTAAAAGACCCTCCTGATATATAATGTGATATAGTATATATGATATATTATATTATACATACATTATAATACTATGCATATATAATAGTTATATTTGTAATATATAGTTACAAATTGACATTTGTATAAAATATTGCACATTTTCTGAGTCTGAAAGAATATGGATTTTAATAGATTTTAATTCGATACTGTATAGACAAATATTTGCCCATATGCTTATGAGGTCATAACTGCAGAATTGTGAAACTGACCTCATGTTTGTTTGTTCTCGTCTCCTCTTCTCTAGTGCGTTTGTCCCGGGTTGTATTGTGTTATTTTGAGCTTTATTTTACAATTGTAATGTCTTAATCTGACTGCTTGATGTGTTGTGAGGTCTAAGGTTCACATCTAACAAATGGTTACTCTGTGCTGTGCGTGTTTACTTTTACTCTGACCTTATTAACACAAAGACCGAGTGATTCTCAGTTATGCAAACATGAACACGGTCCCTGTAGTGCAGATCCCTTCACTTTTAGCGTGCACACACACACACACACACACACACACTCTGGTTATTAATTATTTTGTATTTTTCCCACATTCTTTTTACAACTTATCAGGGGCAGATTATTTAAGACTGATGTGTCAGGTTATTTTAATTCTAAAGAGTTTGGTAACAACATTGTCAGCATGTGTCAAGAAATATCTCTCTCTCTGATGTGTTTCTAGTCGGAGGTGTTTTTTTTTTTTTTTAAATAGACCATTAGCTATAGTATTCCTTATTCCCCTGTTTGCTGCTATGTTCGTTTTTTACTTTTATGTCATATTTCCACCCCTGTTGCCTCATTGGTTCATTTTTATACGTCTTTTCATCGACAGGTGTCTCCACTTCCTTGTTTTGTGTAATGTGTGTATTGTCTTTTTTTCTGCAGTTTTGGTGAAAAGTTCAGCTACTTATTCATATCAATCCTTTGTTTCATTTTTTTTTTTTCCTGTCCTTCCTAATTTGCCCTAGTTAGTCCTAGTTACCCTAGGTAGTTGCCTGACTTTTCCCTGTTTCCTGTTTGGACTTAGTCCTGCCGATTCAGACTTCTCTGCCTGTGCAGGTTTAATAAAATGCACCCATTGAACTGCACTTGCATCCACTAATGCTCATATATTTTCCATGGACAACATGACAGTGTGTCCTTTGGATAATGCGATTTGCATCTCAAAAAAACCCTATGATCATTAAATATACATATGAAGCAGCTGCCGATGCGATTCACTCCTATTCCGATGCAGTACGATCCGATTTCGATGCGATTCAACACGATACGATTCAATGCATTACGATGTAATGGTAAAAAAATATGATGCTCTGCAATTCACTATGGTACAAATAGTTCGCTATTATTTCTTTGGTTCAGACAGAAAACAAATCATCAATTTACTTAAGTGCCTTCTGACTTCGACCTCATGGTCCCTTTTACAATCAGGCCTTTGTAGTGCAAAAAAATAATTATAAAAGTAAAGATTAAATAAAAGATGTTCTTTTCCTGTTCTCTCTACAGGAAGACGCAGCTCTACCTCTGCAATGTTAATCTGTATTCTATGTGAGTCTCAGGACACGCCTCGGTCTTCGTAAGCTTTGTTATGCGTCATATTCACGTAGCAGCAGCGGTGCTGAGAGAACACGCCCGAGAAACGGTTTAGCGACGAGAAATCAAATTTAATCTGAAGTTATCTGATTTAACTTTTATGCAAATCAGTGAATCTTACCGTCACTAATAAACACAGTGTTTTTTTTTTACTAGCGGCATGGGAGAGATTTATATCTTGATTATTATTCTGCAAATTCCTGGGTTGCTTTTTAAAAATGATTAACTGTCTGCTCGTCGGAGGCACCGCTAGAGACACATTGCTGGAATGTATATATCATATGGCAGAAATGATGCGACTAGAGCTTTTCATTAACCGGAAATCAACTGTAAAGACTGTGAATTTACAGGATGTAAACGTATAGTGTTGAAATAACACTGTAAAACCTTTCAGAGTTAGTTTATTGTAAAATACTGGCGATTTTGCTGTATTTTTACAACACTTTTACCGTAATCAGCATTTACACTATAGTGCTGTTTTTTCCATTTACAGTATCCTACTGTCATATTTTGTTTTACAGAAAACTGTTGTTTACAGTAATATATTGTATTTTTTTTAACAGTGAAATAATGCAGTCGCAATGTAACTGCTTTATTTATTAAATTATTTGACATTATATTGTTAATAATCACACAATTCTGAATGGAAAAGAACAGTAAAAGAATTAGGGAATTGAGAACAACTTGCTTTGAGATATAAACTTAAAAAAAAAAAAAAGAGCAGAAAATTGGCTTTATTGAACATGCAAGCTAAAATTCCAGCTTTAATAGTTTTTATTTAAAAAACTATCCACGTACAATTAACGGTTAACAGTGCAGATAATACAAGCGAATTGAGAAGGAACTCATTTAACCCCTGTTGAACCAAAGGATGGACCATGTGACCAGTCACATATTATTGTTGTAGATCTCATGTTTAATGTAGTTGTTGCTTTACCCTTTTAACGTCTAGGCTAGAGGGCTGCTTTGGGATCCTGCGGATCCTGCGGACGTAACGCAAACCATGCATTTTTAGCTCTGTGCTTTCTCCAATGAATTGGAGAAGAAAATTTAAACGGGTATTTACTGTACGTCACAAAAAAAGAAACTAGGCAAGTATGACATTTGTCTGTTATAATTCTGCAAGTTAATCGAGTACTCTAATCGTTAATCGAGTGACTGCAAATCTCCACTTATGAGTCTGCCTTTTCCCAACTGAAGATTATTAGGTCCAAACACTGTTTCACCATGACTTCATTATTTGGTCATTTGATAGTCTGCTTGAGGCTGGTTACCAGCAGCTACTGTCCGGACTCTACAACCCTGACTGACTCTATTCAGTGCAAGTCATCAGAGTACGCTTGATACTTTGGACACAGGTTTGACATGTTCACTGAGGGTGTACTCACTTTTGTTGCCAGTTATTGAGACAATAATGGCTGTATGCTAAGATATTTTTACATTTACATTTGCTGCATTTAGCAGACGCCCTTGTCCAAAGCGACGTGTACAAAAGTTCTTTGAGTCTCTAGTAATAAATAAATCTACACTGGTACACAAGATTACAAACTTAATTTAAAAATAACTCTTGAATTTTACAAAGCAAACTTGGAAAGTGCTAATTTAAGTGTTTAGGAAGAGGTAGGTCTTCAGTCGTCGCTTGAAGATGGTCAGGGACTCCACCGACGGACATCTTGGGGAAGTTCAGTCCACCACCTCGGTGCCAGAACAGAGAAGAGCCTTGAAGTATACTTACCTTTTATTCTGAGAGAAGGTGGTACCAGTCAAGCAGTGCTGGCAGATCTCAGTTATTTTTAGAGGACAGTAAATCTATACTGCTATACGAGCTGCACATTGACTACACTAAAGAGTCAATATACAAAGAGAAGTCAATGCTAATCAGCGAGTTTCCTACCAAAACTCTCGTGCACAAATGGGTTTTCAACCTTTTCTCCACCTTCTCTCTATATCTCTCTTATCGCTCTCTTTCTATGATGGCCCTTTAATTCTGGAAGCCCCGTCTCTCTTGTGACATCTGCATCCTCGATCGGTGCAACAATTCTCTGTAATCCACCAATTGGCTGGAAACGAACCTGCAACTGGAGAAAGCTAAGATGGAATGGAGGGAGAGGGGGCAAACAAGATCAATTTAAAATTCATTTACAGAATTAAATTAAGAACAGACAGAATCTTTTAAATTAATCTTTAAATCCTTTTAATAATTAGTAATAACTTATTGGGAAAAAACCAGAAGAAGTCAGACATTGAGCACTCCCCATATAACCAAAATGGTATGATCCTCGTTTCATAACACTTCTACCAAGATTTGATTGTTAGATTGGTAGTCGAATCAGAATCCTCCTGTTGAAGCATCGAATCATCGACTATATGGGGGTCACCCTTAAAAAATATCCAGCAAAAAGTCTATTTCAGAATTTCCACTCTGTGTTTGTTTTCATTGAAATATAGCAAACATTGACTTCAATTCCTGGTTTCTCAACTAAAAATCTTTTTTTTAATTCATTTTATACAGTATACAGTGATGAACTGATTATTTGCTGGTTAGCATACCCCCTGATAACATCGTTTTCCACAATCCAAAGGTGCCAAAACGTATTCAATCTGATAACGGTGCATCTCTCGGCACGTCACGTAGAGCTGGATTTTGTGTGGCATTTCTACAAAAAAATACGACTAGTACAAAATCTCTGGGTAGGAATTGTTCCTGTACATCTGCATAAACAGCTGGGTGCCTCTCACTTCCAAGAGAACAAGCAACATAGGCGTAGCTCATGTCTGTTGTTGTGGTGACTGATAAAAAAAAAACAACAACAAAAGAAACACTTGCAAAAAATAGCACAATAGTCCGATTTTCTTTTAATGGATTAAACAATAAAACATTTTAAACCCTTTAAAAAAACTCTATAAATACTGGAAAAAGGGGGAAAAAATACATAAAATATAAGATTTGATTTCTCCATTTGCTGTTATAATAACCTTCACTCTACTATGAAGATATCCCACTGGATTTTTGGAGTGTCCTTCTGGAGATTTGTGGAGATCCATTCAGTCACATGGCTGTTAGTAAAGTTTAATATGATGGATTGGCCAAGTATGTCTCCAGACCTGAACAATATTGAGCTCCTGTGGGGCATCATTTCTTTTCTTTTGCTGCTGTAACATAGAAATTTCCCCACTGTGGGACGAATAAAGGTTTATCTTACCTTATCTATTTTTTATCTTATATATAAATACAATTCAAGAGCAATTAGCGCCAATAACAGAAAGCTGATTGCATGTTGGTCTCATTTGTAGTCGTAAAGCAGCGAATTATATTTGTGATGGAACTACATCGCCACGAAAACTACTAACAAAAACATACTAAAGTGCTGCGTTAGCATTTTAATGGGCATTGGAGGTAGCGTTACATAGATGTTGGAAAGTGAGGCCCTGTTCAAAATTGCATCGAACAGCGAAACATTTGATAGATTATTAAAAAAACTAAAAATATTTCAAATAAATTGTGATTATTCATCAATATAGCAACAATGTCTTTTCGCATATTTATCACAATATCAAAATATCGCCCAGCGCTACAACAAGAGTACACATTTATATTTACACTATTTCGTAGACGCCATTCTTTCAGAGACAATTCTATTTATCTCACGCGTACAACTGAGCTGCCATGTGGTTAGGGGCGTTGCTCAGGAGCTCGGAAGTGGCGGCTTGGATTTGAATTCCTGACCTTCGGATCCAAAATCTACGCCTTCGACTCTAAGCTTTCACCTTCCCATGATGATGATGATGATGATGATGATGTGGTGGAGCTCCAAAGCCTTCTTTTCCTCTGGCTGTGATCTTCCATGCTTTGCGTTATTAACACTGATGTCTACTTTTTTGCTGCCATCATTCTGAGCCTTGCTGCTGAATATACAGGGAGGAAACATTGTGGTGGTGGTTTGAACAAAACCAAGGTGTTTTTCTTCCTCAGAAGCAATCATTGCATCGTTCACCAATTTCATCAGGTTTCTTGAAGTAAACTCCATCTCTGTGTCTCTCTCTCTCTCTCTCTCTCTCTCTCTCTCTCTCTCTTTTTGTTAGAACCCGCCTGGAGGAGTTGCGCATGTTCCTGGAGAATGAAACGTGGGAGTTGTGTCCTGTGAAGTCCAACTTTAGTATCACTCAACTTCACGTAAGTCTCAGCACTTCACCTGAGGCGGCTGTTTTGATCAGAAACAACAAAACCTCACATCGAGGTTCTTCAGTTCATCCTAAAACTGTCGGTTACTATATGTACATACATTGCTCTCCAAAAATATTGGCACCTTTGTTAAATATGAGCAATCTGTGATGAATGTCTAAAATTTGGCTTGTGGGTTACCTTATTTTTAGGCCCTTGTGAAGCAGGAAGTCATAGTTAAACACTTCATTTCCTAATCTCCCATGTGTAAAAAAAAAAAATCAATAGGAATAGACTTCAAATACATTTTATGCGTATGAATTTATAGTAACCAATAACTGTGGCGCATATATTTCAATAAAACGTGGACCATGTACACAAAGCATGTACTTGAGTTAATGTAGAGATACAGTAGCTAAAATATTACTTCAGTAAAAGTAAAAGTGCCCCTTTAAACTTTCACTTGAGTAAAAGGCCTTCGAATGTACTTAAGTATCCAAAGTACTATGGTTTATTATGGCCGTAATGTTCCTATTATCATATTTAACACAAGACTCTTTGCTTAATCAACTCAGTTTATGTGTAACGACTCTGTTACACTTAACACACCGATCTATTAATAGAATGATATTAGTGATAGAAGGGTATCTGCAAGAGTAAAAAAGAAGGTTTATAGAAATGTGGTGAGACCTGCGATGTTGTATGGTTTAGAGACAGTGGCATTGAGTAAAAGACAGGAGGTGGAGCTGGAGGTAGCAGAGCTGAAGATGTTGAGGTTTTCGTTGGGTGTGACGAGAATGGACAGAATTAGAAACAAGTTTATTAGAGGGACAGCGCATGTAGGACGTTTTGGAGACAAGGTGAGGGAGGTGAGATTGAGATGGTTTGAATATGTGCAGAGGAGGGACATGGGGTGTATCAGTAGGAGAATGCTGAGGATGGAGCCACCAGGAAGGAGGGAAAGAGGAAGACCAAGGAGGAGGTTCATGGATGTGGTGAAGGAAGACATGCAGGTAGTTGGTGTAACAGAGGCAGATGTAGAGGACAGGGGGGTGTGGAGACGGATGGTCCGCTGTGGCGACCCCTGATGGGAGAAGCCGAAAAAAGAAGAAGAATGAGTCAAAAACCTGGTTAATTTCTATTAAAATTATGAGGCAAAAACCTTCTTTAAAAAAAATTAAATCGCTTAAATAAGGTCACTGGTGTTGTGGCAAGTTTTAGTCCGCCATTTCCTCCATCATTTATTGCTTCCAAAATGCTTGGTGTTGAACTGACGCTGAACTGTATGTTGGTGATGAAGTAGATACATCAAACGGCAATCAAAACAAGTCCGAGCCAAATTTTGACCAGTTAAGTTTTTATCCGCTTATAAATTGAAAAAGAACGACTGATTTCGCAAAATGTAGTTGAGTAAAAAGTTAAATATTTGACTTTAAATTGTAGTAAAGTTAAAGTTTCTCCAAATAAAAATACTTAAAATAAATACTTCAGTGAAGTACAGATACCCAAAAAAGCGACTTAAATACAGTAACAAATTACATTTACTTCCTTACTGCAATTTTCACATGAGAGCAAAGTATTTTTGTGATTTCTTTCAAATAAAAAAAAGATCATCATCTTCGCTTCAGTTCATCAAGGGTGCCAGTATTATTGAAATGGCGCTGAACTTGCTGAGCATACTCGGTTATTATTTCCTGTTAGAAATTAGTTTTGTGTGGATTTTGGGGAAGTTTTTAGTCAGGACTTTAGAGAAAAAACTGCATTAGGACTATGGGATCGTAGCCAGACGCTGAATCCTGGCGTGGATTATCGCCTTCTCTCAGCTGTATCGAGAAACAGGAAAGACGTGCGTGTCAAATGTATTTGAACACGAGCCTTTGTGAGCCTCCCAGGGTCGCTATGATGTCAATCTGTGGGAAAAAAAACCCCACATTTGTTTTTCACTTTGTGCCGAGACACGCCGCAGCGAAATCACATTCTACAGAGAGAATCTTATGAATAAATCTACAAACATTTCTATTGCAAGCGGGTACAAAAATCTTTTCCGTCATTGATTTGGAGCATACAGTGGGGTTTAAGGTGGCCATTTTGATTTGTAAAATCGGGTTACGATGAGACGGAATGTATTAGCCCGAATCACATCTCATCATCACAAATCGATGAACAATTTGTTGTTTGAGGTCATTTTTTTGAGGTATAACATTAATTTTAAATCTTTTTGCTGTCTATTGCCTGTTCCACCTGCATTCATTTTACATTCTTTGTAATAAATTATTGCAGGACGTCAGTTGTTTTTAATTGACACTGCAATTGTATTCCTCAGGTTCACCATAAAAACCACTGAATGGGTATTTGATTAAAGTGATCGTTGCACAGATGAAACCAGGGTTTGTTCATGTCTAATGTATATAAAGCAGTGATTTGTATTACATACTAAACCTTCTATAAGTAGAATTGTACAGTAGTATGCAGAATGTGAACAGCACAAATAACATTTAGTGTAAGGTGCATTTTGTTTGGTGGTTTTATTGTTGGTATGTGTATGATGAGAGATCAGACCTTTTCTTATGTTCAATATTAATCGAATGTTTCAATAAAAAAAATAGTTTCCCCCCCCCCCAATGTAGACAGAAGATAATGGAAAATGAAGCAAAAAAAATGTAGAAATAAATCCAGATTTTGCTAGAAAATTAGGTGTCCCAATAATTTTGGAATGTGGATTTTTTTTCCACATATACATTAATTAATATAAAACCACATTTGAGACTTTCATCAGAAAACGTGTCCATATTTTTATGGTACTAACAAATGAATAGACTCACTAAACATACACTCTGCGAACAAATGTTTTGGGACACCTGATTTTTCCAGCTATATGAGGTTCTTTCCCAAACTGTTACCACAAAACATCTTGGATCTTCACTTGAACAAGGAGACACGAACCTTTTCCAGCATGATAATGGCTCTGTGCACAAAGCCAACTCTATGAAGTTCTGGTGTTCAAGGGCTGGAGTGGAAAATGTTAAGTGGTCTGCTATAGAGTTATAGATATCAACCCTTATTGGATTGCAATTAGAATTGGAACGCTGACTGCATCCCAGGCCTCGTCACCTCATCTACATCAGAACCTGACTTAACACCTTTGTGGCTGAATGAGCACAAATCTCCACAGGAACACATTATTATAAAAGTGGAAGCTTAACGTGGAATCGGATGTTTAAAAAGCACATACGACTCTTATAGTCAGGTGTCCACAAATGTTTGTCTATTGGATTGATATTTTATGGTTTTTTACTTTAAACTGTGTGACTGAACAAATGTGCAACCATTAAACCTGATGATTTCTGCAGTAATTGTTTGAACACCGTTGTGCTGCAGGAGTTTAAGTTCATGGGCCAGTGTCGCTCGCCGTCTGCGTCTCCAAGCAGACAGCCAACCTCCAGAGACCCTGACCAGCTGTTTCTCTTCGAGCAGTACATACAGGAAGGAAACCCTTTTGAGATGCAGATCGACAATAAGGAAGAGGAGAGTGAGGACGTTCTGGCATCCAATGGGGTAGGCTTATTATTATTATTATTACTCATTATTTAGTTATTACATGTTCGTTACCACCTTATTTTAGGTGTATTACAGCTTATTACTACTATTTCTTTAGAAAACACGTTATTTTTCCAGTTCATAGGTTTATATAGAAGTTATTACCGTATTTTCTGGACTATAAGTCGCTACTTTTTTTCCACTTTTTGAACCTCGCGGCTTAAACAACGAAGCAGCTAATTTATTAATTTTTCCTAGTTTTTTTCCGGTTTTACAAACTTTAAGCCAGAAAACTGAACCCCATAACATTAGACCAATGAAATTTCTGAACGGAAACGAAAAACACGCACCTCACCTGTGTTCTGAGCTGCACGACATCGGGAGAAAAAACTTCCGTCGGGTGATTTTTAAACGCACGACGATGCCAAAAGATAAACTCCCGAGAGAAATATTTGTGAAAGGAAGGAGGAAGACAGTGAACAATGACTTTCTTGGTCGGCTACTGTTTAGATACAAGCCGTTGTAACGCGTTGAGTCTGGGTGAAGGGAGAGCTCGCTAACTCCAGTTGCAACAGAAATCATATAAGCACAGACAGGTTTCCAAAACTCGTGCTTTTTTATTTTTCTTGGCAACAGCGTTACGGGTTAGTCAAAGAAACTTAGAAATGAGCATCAGAAAATAATAAGGACATATTCCTCGTCTTGCACACACGCAGTAATACCGGAAAAAAATGCAGTGGAAGGCTATTCCCAAAATACCGCTTTGCTCCTAAAGGAAGCGCAACATATTTCACCCGTTACACCGCGTGTAACGTGCCTTTCGTCAAAGCCTGTGTAAAGTTAATTAGTTTCAATGTAGGTGTGGCTTATTTATGTTAAAAATAAAAATATTTGTAAAATTCAGTGGGTGCGGCTTATATATGGGTGCCCTTTATAGTCAGGAAATGACGGTAATAGTAATAATAATAGTAAAGGATGTGTAAACAAGCTGATTTATTTATTTATTTTTTTGCTCCTAAATTCATAGATTTTTTATAATGGAATGGAATAGAATCACATCTTTAACTTTGATGCCGATGCGAATCACTGAATCATACCATTCATAATATACACGATATTGTGATAGAAAATGACAGAATACATGTTTTTGTTTTTTTGGGTTTTTTTTTATCCCCTCCAGAGTAGTTGTGTGCAGCAGATTGTTTGTGACCACTTTCTCTCAGGCCCGAGTGAACTTGAGTTCTCTCCCTTCATTTATTCTCGATAACATGACCGAACCCACAATGAGCTGTTGAAACAAATGGACATAATTAACTGTGTTAAGTGGTTTATCGTCTCTTTCTCTACCTGCCATGTTAGATCAGCTTTATGGGAGGGTGTAGTGTCTGCGTGGAGTTCTCTTCACTCCAAACCCACTTGACATTTCAAAACACGCAAGAAGGTTTTATTCTGTCGATGGCGTAGGCTGTGGAAAAAAGTGTTTTTACCTTGAGAATGCATAGAGTTAAATAAATAATCATTACAAAAACCAGACAGTTTTGATTACTGTCGTCTGGGGCTCACATGTTTATTTTCATGTATTATAAGAGCCTGTTGTTGATCCGGCAGCATGTGTTAACATATTTCACAAACCCCATGCAGTGCTCAGGATCTGGAGGGTCTCTCACATGGTGTGTTCAAAACAATATAGCACAGAAGGTTATTATCATGATCATCTCCCCGTGTAGCATGTCCTCAGTTCTTCTTTTTTTTTCATTCAGAGCTGATTTCATTTATGAATTAATTGAGTTGTATGAAAGTAAAAATGAACATGAAGGCCTGTTTATGCCTTTTTTTTTTCTTCTTTTTTTTTTGCACACACGAGCAACATCGGACCGAGAAGACATTTTTTTATTTTTTATTTTTTTGTTGTTGTTTTTACACTGCATCTGGAAAGTTTTCACAGCGCTTCACTTTTTTTCCCCCATATTTAATGTTAAAGCCTCATTCCAAAATGGATTCAATTCATTATTTTTCTCAGTTCTTCTGGTGTTGGGTCTGTGATGATCACAATTTTGAGCTTTTTTATGAGTTGCTCAGTAGCTCCTAGTTTTATAACCACAAACAAAAGACTGTAGAAAGAACATTTCTCATAATCTTACATTCCAGTGCTCATGTTAGTTCTCACTCTCCAGTGTTCTGTATAGTTTTAAGATTTATAATCACACTCTTGATGTCACCCAAATGAGGATGGGTTCCTCTCAAGGTTTTTTCCTCATAACATCTGAGGGAGTTTTTCCCTGCCACAGTCACCATGGCTGCTCATCAGGGATAAATACACACAGTTAAATTCTGTAATAAAAAAACTAATAGTCCGGAAATTACAGTATATACATGATTTTTTAAGTTTTTTATTAGTAATAAATTTGCACAGATTTCAAACAAACTTCTTTCATGTTGTCATTATGTGGTATTGTTTGTAAAATATTAAGGAAATTAATGAATTTAATCAATTTTGGAATAAGGCTGTAACATAAGATGTGGAGAAAGTGAAGCACTGTGAATACTTTCTGGATGCACTGTACATTTGTATCTTAATTTATTTTTCATTAAATATTTGATCAAAAAGAGATCCTTACCAATTGCCAAGCAGACAAAAACATGAACATGATGAATAGGAGGTGTGTCTTTGCATTGTTACATGACGTACAGCTGGTATTACTGAGGGTGTACTCACTTTTGTTGCCATTTATTTAGACAATAATGGCTGTATGTTGAGTTATTTTAAAAGATAGTAAATCTGTACTGCTATACATACTGCACATTGACTAAAATATACCCTAGTTTCATTTTACAGTAATGTCCCTTGAGAATATATATATATATATATATATATATATATATATATATATATATATATATATATATATATAATATACATCTGACCTCAACCTTATTGAATGAATGTGGATGTTGACTGCACCCCAGGCCTCCTTACCTTGATTACATCATTACATGACGTTACTGACACCCTTGTGGCTGAATGAGCACAAATCCCCACAAGCACATTTTTGGGGGCAAAATGATGAATACAAACCTTATGGTAGCTTAGTGTAACTGCAAATTGATTTATACCAAAAAAAATTTGGAACATATAGATTTTTATTTACATGGAATCTGACATCTTTAGTGTAAATCTCCCAGAATGATGGTCTTGTAGAAAACTGTTATTAGTCTCTGATATTGCACACAGAGAGTGTTGCTCCTTTGACGACATAATGACAGCACCCTGAGGTGAATTCGGCTTAGATAGATTCCTCAGGTCGCTTATGTTCTCCCTGAGATGAAATCCATCCCAAAAGGAAGGCTCTTTATTTGGAAGAAATTTGAACCAGAATCGCCTCTGCCCTTCTCAGGTTTTTGTGAAGGTTGCAATTTTTGCAAATAATATTGTGATAATATCGAAAAAGCCTGAAAGGTCATAGATTTCTCGTGACGGGAAAGTGTAATGTACACATACACACTGGCACACACAAACCCACCTGAGCAGCCACTGAGCTTTGTGTTGAGGTGGATTATAAGCAGTGTGTGAGTGGGGGGTGCAGTACTAAAAACGAGTTTCTAACTTTTGGTGTTTTTCAGGGATAAAGCAACACTTTCAGCACTGCAAATTCTCATCCAATTCTCACTGAGAAACCTGCAGTGGCTGATCTATGAATAGGTGTAGCTGCCTTATTTTATGTCCCAGAACTACAACTACATTTGGGTATTTTATTATTATTATTTTTTGGACACTTTGTTGCATCAAGTTGGATGTAAATGGGTCATAATTCCACAAGGAATGTATTCAATCATTTTCACACATACCACAGATACCACATATATAAATATCTTTCAAGTTTTTGCTCTTAAATGCATTACATGGATCAGATAGATGAGACTCTATGGGATTTTTGGAATAATTTATCAGTAAAATAAGTAATTTATATTTCATGTATTCTTCAAAAACATTTTGATGTAAGTCTCAGTAATATTGGTTCTTGGTCCTAGGTTCTGGACCTGTGGTGGACAAAGTACAGAAACCATGTAGCAAACTATTACTCCATTAAATGTGAAAGTGCTTCCTTTTAACCTTCACTTGTTAAAATGTACAACATTTATTTGCCTTCGAATGTACTTAAGTATCCAAGGAACTCATTTTGTCAAAAGGCTCTTTTTGCTTAATCAATTCAGAGTATGTAAAAAAGACTCTCAGCACACCAATCTATTAATAGAATGATAATAATGAGTCAAACACTGATTGATATCTATTCAAATTATCATTAAGCCAGAACCTTCTAATAAATCCACGGCTGTTGTGGCAGTTTAGAGTCAGGAGTTTCTTTCATTATTTATTCCTCTCGAAACGTTCTGCTTGCTGAACTGTATGTTCATGCTAAGTACCATATTTTTCGGACTATAAGCCGCTACTTTTCCCCACGCTTTGAACCCCTTAAACAATGAAGTGGCTAATTTATGGATTTTTCCTGGGTTTTTCCCGGTTTTACAAACTTCATGCCACCAAAAAAACTGAGCCCCGTAACATTAGACCAATGAAATTGCCGAACGGGTTCAGGTGAACCAATGAAATTCTTTATATTAAATCAGATGCGCTCCCACTGAATCGGGCCGCACCATATCATAAATATGGATGATGTTCCTCTGATGTTTGACCTGCCGCTCACTCGGACTGTCTACAGGAAATGCGAATCATTCGTCACGCTGAAAACAACCGGGCATAAAAAAACGCACTTCACCTGTGTTCTGAGCTGCACGGCATCCGGAGAAAAGCTTCACCGATGGTGATTTTTAAACGCACGACGATGCCAAAAGATAAACTCTCGAGAGAAATAGTTGTGAAAGGAAGGAGGAAAACAGTGAACTATGACTTTCTTGTTAGGCTACTGTTTAGATACAAGCCGTGTAACAGACACTGACTTTCATTAAAACCTGTGTAAAGTTCATTAGTTTTAATGTAGGAACCTGCGGCTTATTTATGTTCAAAATAAAAATCTTTGTAAAATTGAGTGGGTGCGGCTTATATTTAAATGCGCTTAATAGTCCAGAAATTACGGTAGATATCATCGCTTTTAAGTTTTATCCACTCAAATAAAAAGGAGCAAAATGTAGTTGAGTAAATAAGATCTTTGACTTTGAAATGTAGTGAAATTTAAGTCTCCCCAAATAATTCAGTGATATACAGATACATGAAAAAGCTACAGTATGCACTAAATACAGTAACATATATTACTTTTATAATATATTTACTTTGTTGCTGTTCACCACTGCTGAAAACATCTCTGTAAACATACACCTGCATAACATAAACCTGCTGTAGACTATGGGTCTTGACTGAACCCAGTTTTGTCTTCTGCTGTTGAAACCTATCCACCTCAAAGATTGGCTTGTTGTGCATTGTGAGATGCATTTCTGCTCCACATGGCTCTACCGAATGCTTATTTGAATTATTATGGTCTTTCAGGCAGCTTGAAACAGCCCTGAATTCTCACATCGAAATGCATGCAGAAGATTTTTTTCTTTTTCGCACCACTCTAGAGACTCTACTGAGTATTATATATAAGAAAATCCCAAGAGATCAGTAGGTTGTTTATGGGAAACAAATATATATGATTAAGAAATCTGCATTGTAGATGAAGGATAAAAAATAAACAGTTCAGTCCAGTTGATTTAAAAAAAAATTGTTTCATGCATTCTAGAGTTTACCAGCCCACTGCACAGTCTTGACATCCTGTTAGCCTTCCTGACCCCTCTCACTGCACTTTCCTCCTCTTTTCCCTCTTTCCATGTCAGTACGAGTCTGAAGAACTGGAAAAGAGCGTGTATCAGGACTATGACAGCGACAGTGATGTGGCCGATGAATTGAAGCAGGACTTTGTGGATGAGCAGACTGGAGACATACCCAACAAGAGGTCAGTATATTATTGGGTTTGAACTAATTACTGGGTATTTCAGCTAAGTTTATTAAAAGGTTTTTAGCACATGATTTATGAAGATTGAATGCTGCTGTAAATAATATGGTTTAATTATATATATATTTGTAAATCCATTACTGTATATATTTGGCTAAATAACATATGGAGTTCGAATCCTTAATTTTTGGCTAATATGCACAATTTAACAAGCTTTTTATAATAAATACATTTTGCGTATTGCACAGGTCGTGTCGCTTTTTTGTTTTATAAGCCATTGATACTGACTTGGCAGCTGGAAAACTTTATGGTACAGATTGGGGCAGCACTCTTGCTACCTGATCTGTGTCCTCTGCCTAAATTGCACTGCCTGAAGACACTGCACGCATGTTGCAAGTTTCTGCAGTTGTGTAAATAAAATTCTAACAGTGCTAAACGCAGTGCTCGAGCACTTGCACACGGATCGTGTCATCCTGCCACAACCAACACACACAAAAAAAAAAAAAAACGCTGTTAATTGTCCCGAGGCCTTCAGGGTGCGCGCTCACTTTCAGAGAAAACGCTCTGGCGAATATCAAATAAGCTGTTAGAGCCGAGCTAACTGGCGATTGCGCGAATAATTAAAAGATCGCCACGGACTTTTTAGACCCCGCAATTAGCGATCGCGCTAATGCCTCCTCATTTCCTTATTCGATTGCGTAAGCCTGAGAAGCAACAGCATAATCTAATTTGTGAACTCTGCAATCTGGCCCTCTAAGCAGGAATTAAATCTCACGCTGTGTGCTGCGAGCGCCTGTGAGCAAACATGCTATCGTTAGTCTCTTAGCACGGAAAAATAGGATTAATTATCTTATTTCAAACCTATTCAGCTGTGTTTTGAGGCGTTATCTTCATGAAACAGTTGGGAAATGATTCGCTGTGAATGGTAACAGACTACAGATATGATAGCTTGTTTGACTGATTCGAAAAACTAAACAGATTGCTTAAATATTTTAGTATGTTTGATGTTAAATAACTACACTGGATGTTAAAAGTCTCGACGTATCATATAATAAATATTGGAACACTTGATTGTGCATGCTGTTGTAAAAGATTTCTGTGCAACAGCGAACAAATCTAAGGGTGCCAATACTTTAACCACCAGGGCAAATAGACAAGCTGTTGGGTGCAAAGATTGCCAGAAGATTAGTTTAATTTAATTATGAACGAAATCACATTTTTCTGTGGCATTGTATCGTATCGCATAGTGCGCTAGGTAGAAGCCACTACTAGGTAAAACATTTATAACAAGTAATTCACAATTTTTGTTGAGTTTACACTACAGTACATGTACAATCTCCATCAAAAGAAGAGTCAAAACCTCGCCTTTTTTTTTTATTACATGCGAGGGGTCATAGAACGTAACACGTAACCCGAGTATCGAGGCTGCACTGTATATTCTAATTCTCACTTTATATACACAATCACTAGTATAATTAAAGGAGTCAGTGAGCGTTCAGTCTGCCGTTCTCCCACTGTGGAGACTGGCACTTCCTTTTCCAGCACATTCACACTTGACTTGTCACACTATGGGCTATTATACATGGGTTATTATATAACCCACATGGGCAATAACACTTGGGTTATTATATACGACTGACAGCTGCAGCGGCATTAGAATTTTAACCCTTGGTACGCTTGCAGCTCATTTATTTTCTCATATATACATATAAAATCTATGAATGATAGGGTACGATTTTTACGTAGATAAATCATGTTGACAGACGTCGGGTTGTCGATACAGGAAGGTAGGAAGGATAGATTTTGATCATCTGCCTCTCTGCTATCTCACCATCTTAAAATCGCTTGTCGATAATTTTTAATACATTATATTGGACAAAACTATGTGGACACCTGACCATAAAATTCTAATAACCTCCAGTCTTCTGGGAGGAAGTTCTGCTAGATTTGTGAGATTTGTGGAGATGTATACAGCTACTGTATTTATACATGGTCATGCTGGAACAGGTTAGTTCAAATGAAGGAAAATGTAATAGTTCTGCATCCAAAAGCATCTCATACAACTGTGTGCTTCCAAATTTGGGTTTGGGGAAGAACCACATATGGCTGGGAAAAGTCAAGTGTCCAAATACTTTTCTCTCTATAGTGTAGCACATTATTTCTGAGAAGACATTTTTTATTTATAGCAGCACTTCAGCATTCACTCAAGCATCAAAAGCTTTACACTGTATGACTTCCATTACTTTTTAGTGTAAACACGCCGTGTTTTTATAAAGTATTTGTATACCGTATGTCTGGTTATTGCAGACTAGACCCCCACTTAGCATCTTTTAGCCACTGACGCAAAGCCTCAAGAACAATTTCCTGTTCGAAAGTCTAGCCCGAATAGCACACTTTTGCGTTCGAACTCTCTGATTATGAGTGGGTAACATTTTTATCAAATGTCTGTGTGATTCCTAAATATAAATAGTTTAATTTTTAATTGAGATAAATGAGAAACTGGAGAGAAGAGTGTGAGTTTTTGGGTTAAACACCTTTTTTTCCCCTGCCTTTATTTTGACTTCTCTTTGCACAGCTTTTTTGACTTGTTTTTGTGGTTCACATCTGCATTTTATTGAATGCGCCACACAACCTGGAAGCAGTATGGTGAGTAAAACTCAATTAAACACGTAGCTGAACGCCAGGCATTTCATTTTAACGTCTTTTCAGAAAACATTCAAACATACAGAGGTGAAAAAAAAAAGATCGGAGTCGATGCCTGTGATGGTTTTCCCCCCACATTGTTTTGTCTATTAATGAATTCAAGTTTTATTTGTCGTATGTTCAGATGTCAGTGGCAGTTTGTACAATGAAATTCTTTAATAAGGCTTCCGGAAAACTAGAGCTATATTAAATAATATACATTAAACAGAATTAAAACAAAAATGAAAGAAGAAAAAGGAAAGAAAAGTAACAATGAGGCATATGAGTTTTTTTTATTAAATTTTTTTTCTACAAGTGTGTGCTGAAGTTTATATATATATATATATATATATATATATATATATATATATATATATATATATATATATATATATATATATATACACACACACACACACACACACACACACACACACACATACACTCACTGGCCACTTTATTAGGTACACCTTACTAGTACCGGGTTGGACCCCTTTTGCCTTCAGAACTGCCTTAATCCTTCCGTGGCATAGATTCAACAAGGTACTGTTAACATTCCTTAGAGATTTTGGTCCATATTGACATGATAGCATCACGCAGTTGCTGCAGATTCGTCGGCTGCACATCCAGGATGCGAATCTCCACCACATCCCAAAGGTGCTCTATTGGATTGAGATCTGGTGACTGTGGAGGCCATTTGATTACAGTGAACTCATTGTCATGTTCAAGAAACCACTCTGAGATGATTCATGCTTTATGACATGGCGCGTTATCCTGCTGGAAGTAGCCATCAGAAGATGGGTACACTGTGGTCATAAAGGGATGGACATGGTCAGCAACAATATTTACGTAGGTTGTGGTGTTCACACGATGCTCAATTGGTACTAATGGGCCCAAAGTGTGCCAAGAACATATCCCCCACACCATTACACCACCACCACTAGCCTGAACCGTTGATACAAGGCAGGATGGATCCATGCTTTCTTGTTGTTGATGCCAAATTCTGACCCTACCATCTGAATGTCGCAGCAGAAATCGAGACTCATAAGACCAGGCAACGCTTTTCCATCTTCTATTGTCCAAGTTTGGTGAGCCTGTGCGAATTGTAGCCTTAGTTTCCTGTTTTTAGCTGTCAGGAGTGGCACCCGGTGTGGTCTTCTGCTGCTGTAGCCCATCCGGCTCAAGGTTCGACGTGTTGTGTGTTCAGAGATGCTCTCGGTTGTAACGAGTGGTTATTTGAGTTACTGTTGCCTCTCTATCAGCTCGAACCAGTCTGGCCATTCTCCTCTGACCTCTGGCATCAACAAGGGATTTGCGCCCACAGAACTGCCGCTCACTGGATATTTTCTCTTTTTCAGACCATTCTCTGTAAACCCTAGAGATGGTTGTGCGTGAAAATCCCAGTAGATCAGCAGTTTCTGAAAGACCAGCCCGTCTGGCACCAACAACCATGCCACGTTCAAAGTCACTTAAATCACCTTTCTTAGTATTTACGTATATGCCATATTAGCATGAGGTATTCTTAAAAAAATAAAGGAAGACGGAGGATAACAAGGAGAATTTATATGTTTGATGTGCAAAAAATATGAAAAGATACGTAGTGTGCAACTGAGGTGCAATAGTACAGAGTCCAATTTTATTTAGAGTTCTGAGAATTAAGAATTGTGCCGTCCCAGTATGTTAAACTGATGCAACAGTGCAAATATGTATGAAATGTAACGAAGTCAGTTGGCAGTTGTGGTTTGCAGTGAGACTGTATTACAGTTCGTTGACGATTCTGATAGCCTTCAGGTAAAAACTATTCTTCAGCCTGTTGTTTCTGGAATGAACCAAACAGGCCTCAACAATGATGGAACTGTAATGAATGGACATTCGATGGTGACTCATGCCATCTCAGGGAGTTTTTATCTTCCCAGTCTCGCCACTGGCTAATTTATTTGGGATAAACTTACTTATTGTAGGTGCTAAAGTTGTGCATTCTTTTATAACCTCTTTATCTCTGTAAAGTTGCTCTGAGACAATTTCCATTGTTAAAAGCGCTCTACAAAAAGAAATGGTTTGTCATGATCAAACGTTAATGCAGCTACTACAAACAAAAGTCATGCAATGAAATGAAGATACTTGAGTGCACGTTAATACATGGAGCTGGGAGATTTTGGAACTAGGAGTTGGTGAATCTGGGATGTCTGTAGTTCTTTCGAACCTCTTGCCATTAGATATAATGGAGCAGTGGAGTGGTGCACAACAAACGTTTGCTGTAAAACCTTTTTTAAGAATTGTGATGATGTGAATGCTACACAAAGGGAATTTTGCAGTCATTACCAGTTGGGACATCCTTAACTACTGAATTGCATTTAAAAAAATCTACAAAATTGAATAAAGAAATGCACCTTGTGGACATGTGCAATACATCCAAAATTAACTTACTGATAAAATATAAATCTGTTAAACATCCAAATCAATCTGCAACAAATCTTTTTTTTTTTTGTGAAAAGCACACCACATTTACCTTTATGTTTACATTCACAGTGTAAACAAGCACTGCTCAGGATTGTAATACTGTTCATGCTGTTTCTCTTGACTGAAATCATCTGCTCTTTCCTACTGAGTAGCAAGAAATCAGATCCGTGCTGTGCGTCTGAACGACAAGAATGTTGTCAAAATGAAGCCTTATTGATAAAAGCTAAACTGTTTTTCCACTTCTTCATAACCGGATTCTGCATATTTATAAATGCTGCAGCTAGTATTTTCATCTGTTTGTTGAGGAACATTATTCTGAAATTGATGCACAATTTGTAGACACGGTCTTTCACACATTGATGAAGGCTTGCCAATCATAACTTCTGAGAGCCTTTTTAAGATACACCATTTATACTCAATCATCCTACTGACCAATTGACTATGTTATTTATAGACAGACAGACAGACAGACAGACAGATAGATAGATAGATCTGTAACATGCCCCTGTAACAATCAAAATATATTTAGAACACATACTGGTTGTGATTGGCCTACATGTCGTGTTTCTGCAATTGAAACCATAAGAGTTTGTTTTTTTGCAAGCGCTCAGCATGCACAGAGACGTTAGCAAGCATCCCAAACAACACGTAAAAAGCCCCATTCATTTTTATAATTGTTAATGAAGCAGCCGACACAGTGGGTATCGTTACGTCTCACAGCGTTCAGGGTTCTCGGTTCTGCCTGCATGAGCTCGGCTTACTGTCTTCTCCACATCTTCTCTATGCATCCATTTGGGTTTCATACGTGTTATTTTGTTTTCCTTCCATTGCTGATAGTGTAAATTGCCCCTCGGTGTGAACGTGTGCGATGGATCAGCATCTCATCTAGGAACCAGGATAAAGCTCTTTCTACAGATGAGTGAATCAGTGAATAATGAGAAAGCAGTTCTTGTTCAGTTCGAACTTTTCCATGATTAAATTGTTTCCTATATTTATAATAGGCTTGGAGGAGCCTGATTCGACTACAAATCTCGCAGTCGGATCTTCGCAGAGGTGCTATAAAATTAGGATTGTGCTATTTTGGTTAGATGGGGGTGCCCAAAGTCTGATTTCACATAGAATTACCGTTTTTCTTTCAAGAAGTTCATATGCAGCCCATTATAATAATTTTTTTATTCAAATGTGAAAAGGAAGCTTTTAATAAATATTTTGAACTTCAAAAAATCCACCCCCCCCCCACCACACACACACACACACACACACACACACACACACACACACACACACACACACACCCCTCCAAATACGTTTCCTTTTCCATGATCCATGACCGACACAGGAGCATCTTGGCGGCAGGGGTTTAAATATTTAGCAATGTCTGCGAGAGTCTAAACTTCATTCAGATTTCATTTCCGTTTGTTTTTCAGTGTTGCGCTGTACTTGGAGCCCGTTTGCACACGCAATGCATTTGATTTGCCAAAAAGCAAATCCTGTTTACAGTTGGCCTTTCTGCAGTTATAAATTTTTTTTTGTTTTATCTCAGTTTATCAATCCAAAGTTTTTATGTACACTTTTTTCTGTAATGTTTTGTACATCCTGGCTTTAAAATGTTATCAGGAATCGTTTTACGATTGTTTATGCACATTGCCTTTCATTTCAAATGAAATGAAATGAAAGTTGTCTTTCCCACCTGGTTACCTAGTGTTGCCATCCCTTTTACACACACATGATTCGACTATGTGAAAGACTTGATTCTAATTCGATGTAAATTGTATTGTATGTATTGTATCATATTTTTTCGACTATAAGCCGCTATTTTTTTCCCACGTTTTAAACCCTGCGGCTTAAACAACAAATTGGCTAATTTATGGATTTTTTCTGGGTTTTTCCCGGTTTCACAAACTTCAAGCCAAAAAACTGAACCCATAACATTAGACCAATGAACTTTCCGAACGGAAACGAAAAAACGCACCTCACCTGTGTTCTGAGCTGCATCGGCACGGCAATTTTTAAACGCACAACGATGCCAAAAGATAAACTCCTGAGAGAAATAGTTGTGAAAGGAAGGAGGAAGACAGTAAACAATGACTTTCTTGGTAGTCACTGTTTAGATACATGCCGTTGTAACCCGTTGAGTCTGGGTGAAGGGAGAGCTCGCTAACTCCAGTTGCAACAGAAATCATATAAGCACAGACAAGTTTCCAAAACTTGTGCTTTTTTATTTTTCTTGGCAACAGCGTTACAGGTTAGTCAAAGAAACTTAGAAATGAGCATTAGAAAATAATAAGGACATATTCCTCGGTCTTGCACACATGCAGTAATACCGGAAAAATGCGGCGACAGGCTATTCCCAAAATGCCGCTCTGCTCTTAAAGGAGCCACAACATATTTTACCCGTTACACCATGTAACAGACACTGTCTTTCGTTAAAGCGTGTGTAAAGTACATTAGTTTCGGTGTAGACACCTGCGGCTTATTTATGTTCAAAATAGTCTGTAATTTGTAAGTCTGGAAATTACAGTAAGTAAAACATTTTTTCTTATTTACAAAACTGTGGCCCAATACTCCCTAATTCTTCACATATAATTGTATATTGTATTTATTCCACATAGTAGTTAAGCTAGGTTTTTCTCTTTGTTCCTATGTGTTTAGCATGTCCAGAGAGACGCTACGAAGCAGAAAGAGATCTGACTACAACCTGAACAAAGTCAACGCCCCCATCCTGACCAACACCACACTTAACGTGATCCGTCTGGTGGGTAAGTGGTTGCCCTTTAACGTTTCCTTCATTCGAACGACACGGAACGGAACAGCGACCCCCGTGCGAGCGACCTCGATTTGCCAATCAATTAATAAGCTAATTGCAGAGGTGTGTTCATCGACTCCGCTCCATGTCATTAGATCCATTTTGCATTCGCCTCCTCGTCCCTTTCAGGTTATTCGAGGCATCAATAATTGGTTTAATGCATCAGCTGACGTGGCAGCTCAGACGTCTTTAGGTTTTAGCTCGGAATGGATTGAACTTATGACAAAAATGACTTTTTATTCTTTGTTGCGATGTGAGCTCATATTTTTTTTTTCTCCTCGAGGCTTTTCTTTTAGACTTGCGCTTTGTCGCACATTTTTGTAACCCTGAAATAAACTCGGAGAAAACAGTAATCAATTTCTGTAAAAAAAATAAAAATTAAAAAAAAGTTTCTGTAATCTGATGTAGTTTTCTCAGGTAATGTGAATTTTTTTTTCCCCCACTAATCCTTGTAAATTACATTTCAAATAATAAACAGGTTTTGCGCCAGATGCAAAATGCAGTGTACGGAAAAAATATCCGTGACATTTACCTCTTAACAATTGTCATATTTTGTTCTGCTGTTTACCAGATGAAAAAAGAAAAAAAATCTTTCCTCCACAAAAACATCAAGCGATTCTTTTTCGCTTCATCCGCCCTTATTCAATCCTAACCACATTACTATCTTGCATTTCGTATTTATGCGTTATTTCTTTTTTATTTCCCTTCTAAATGCAATTGCTGTGCCTCAGGGTGCATGGAAATATCAATGTCCAACCAGTAATAATTAATCCACCGTAAAACATTAGATCTCATTAAAACTGACTTGTGCAGATTTCTTGGATTAAAAAAATGTGAGCTTGATTGATGTTGGAGTGTATTTATAACCTGATAAAACTTGCATTTCTGATTTCCTATGGAATGGGCAGTTTTCACATCTGGAAAGGCACCATCAGTGCTGAGAGGTACAGTATGTACAGGTTATAGAGCAACACATGCTTCCATCCAGATGATGCATATTTCAGAAGGGCAAATACTAAACCACATCTATTACGACAGCATGGCATCATAGTGAGCTTTCACCACATTTGGTGCATGATGAAACAAAAAATACGACAAAGAAGACCCAGGACTGTTGAGTGGATAGAATCTTGTATCAAACACAAATAGAACAACATTTTTCTCCCAAAACTCCAGCAACTAGTTTCCTCATTTCCCAGATATATAAAATGAAATATGTAATATATGGACTGCTGTTTAAAATAAATAAATAAAAAGGTTACATAGAGGTCAACATGGCCCTGTACCAACTTTTTTAAGGCCATCTGATTTAAATTAACTTTATTTCTTCTCTTACAAAAATAATAAAAACTTCCATGATTTTAGCAGTTTTTAGTCCATGAATCAGACTTGTTTGTTCAAGACATCCCACATCTGCTTGTTCGGATTGACCTCTGGGGAATTTGGACGACGTTTTGAGCTCTTTGTCATGTTTCTTCAAACAATTCCTAAAAAATGTTTGCAGTGTGGCTTTGAGCAGTATCCTGATGAAAGAGAACACTGTGATTAGGAAATACTCTTTGTGTTGCTGGTCTGCTAGGTACTGTGGTTAGTACATTTCAAAGTGGCATCTAATTAAATGCCAGGACCCAAGGTTACCCCATAAGATTGTCTAGAGCTGCTTCTACCAGTCTGCCCTATTCCCATAGTGCATCCTTGGGCGATCTATACAGGCCCATACACATCGTGCTGTGTTTGTTGAGCTGGTATTTAATTTTTTCAGCAATCTATGCTACTTCAGCTCTTCTAGAATTGGACCAGATGGGTTTGCCTTTGCTCCCCAGTAAGCCTTGGCCTCTTATGGTCTTGTCACATTTAGATATTAACCACTGCACACTGAAATCACCTTACAAGATTGTCTTTTTTGGAGATTCTCCTATCCTATTCCACATTTAGTCACCCCCTCTTGCCGTTATAATCACCTCCAATATTCTGGGAAGATGTTCCACTAGATTTTGGAGTGTGCTTGTACAGATTTTTGCTCATTCAGCCACAAGGGTCATTAGTACTGATGTAGGTGGGGTGAGGCAGCCTGGGGTGCAGTCAGCAGTTATAATTGATTCCAAAGTGTTCAACAAGGTTGAATTTAGAGCTCTGTAGCATCACATTTTCCACTCCAACCCATGTAAAGTACATCTTCATGGAGCTTACTTTGTTGAACCGGGGCTTTTTTTATTTTTTTATTTTTTGATGTTGAAGCAGGTTTGAGTCTCTTAGTTCAAGTGAATGGAACATTTCATGTTTCTGCATCCAAAAGACACAAGTATACAATTAATATTATTATGTCAGGTGTCCCAATACTTTTGTCTCAGTTGTGTAGCTGTATGTTAAAGCACTTAATCATTTATTGAACTGGTTACTATTATTGTAGATAATTGATGAATTATTATTACAGTTTCCACCTTTCTTTAACAGACTCTGGCACTGAAAGTTGTCTTGTTGTCTTTGGCAGGCAAATACATGCAGATGATGAACATTTTAAAACCCATCGCCTTCGACGTCATCCACTGCGTGTCACAGCTGTTCGACTACTATCTGTACGCGGTGTACACCTTCTTCGGGCGGAACGACATGGTATGACCAGTTAAACCTACTCTATGCTAAGTATCATTGTTCTGCTCTGATTATTATTCAGTGTTTATGTTAAAGGCAAACTCCTTTTTTTTTTCTTCCATCCTATTCCACAGAACTGAAACTGCGCGTTTATGAATCTGTCACACCAGTAGACACGTTCCCGTGGGTGCATTCCCGAACATAATTAACTCTTATGCTCTATTATTATCAGAGCGAGCTACGCGTCATGTGCCATAGTAGGAAGATTGGAGGTGCGAGTGTCTGGACATGTGGGAAATGTTTCCCTTATATTCATTCATTTTGACATTACTGTTCAAAGAGATTCATTTCTACATGATTCCTGCTCACAAATTTCACTATTTATTTAGTATAATTCATAGAAAAATGGCGGGTTTTTTTTTACTTATTTAAATGACAGACTTTTCTGAGGAGCTCCATTTTCTTTGTCCAAAATGGTTAAATAAATTGGCATTAAAGAAAAAAAAACATCCTGAACTGCAGGAAATGTTTATATTAAAATGTTTGTGATAGTATATTTACTAATCTAAAGAAGTCCTAAGATGCCACCCATTATAATATTTATTTCCTATTGATTTTTCTCGTGATCTCGACATGACAAAAGTTTTCTCGTTATCACGGCATAATTTTGTCATGATCTCGGCATTAAACTCACCGCCCCGAATGGTTCTGGTTACTATCCATGATGCCGCCTCTAGAACGTGCCCTTATGCCGAATGCACAGAAAAATTAAGTCGAGAAACAAGAAAGTTAGGATTTCTGTACTCATCTCTTATTAAGGGCTGTTTTGTTGTTAGCAGGTTTGTGACCGGCGTTACGGAGGGCATTGCAAGCGCCGTTAAATAGTCAATTGATTTCAAATTTTATTTGTTTTCCTAGGACTGTTTCATGACTTTCAGTTAAAAGAGTAATAATGTAAATAGAGATGGTCCCCGAGTTACGATGGTCAACTTACGATTTTTCGATCTTACGATGACGATATGACAAAATTGTCAAATGCATTTTACGTATCTGGCAAAAGAAGCAGCATATGCTCCGCCTTCCACTTGAGAACCGGTGCTCGTCCGTGCGCCCGCTGCCACATGCATTTATACTGTATAGTTTATACAGTACGCTACTTTAAATTCGTCTGTTTTAGTCAATTATGTACTGTCATTTGTTCAGTTATTAACATTACAGTATACTACCCCATAGTGATCACCATTCTTTAATGCTCCTTGGTATGTATATATATTTTTTAAGTTATGATCGTGTCATCAGAACGCATCTCCATCGTAAGTCACAGTAGAATAAAATTTGAATAAAGGAATACAAAAGGATTTAGTATAAAGTAAAATACAATTTTCAAAATTTGAGATAAAAATCTTGGGCATGTACATACAGTATATCACAAACATGAGTACACCCCTCACGTTTCTGCCACTATTGTAGTATATCTTCACAGTGACAATACTATAGAAATGAAACTTGGATATATTTTATAGTAGTAAATGTGCAACTTGTATAGTAGTACTGATTTAAAGTGAGGACACCTTAAGTGAAAACAGCTGTACATCATGTAACCAGGCAAAGCCACACGTTTTATACATCCTGTTCATGATTTTGTCTTGTTTGATTGGACTATATAGATTTGTGTATCTTGTATTAGAGCAGTTCAAATTTGGCATAAACCGTAAGCATGCCGTGGTGCTAAACACCAATGTTTGAGATCTACAAGATTAAACAATCATTTTAAATGCTGATTGTTTAATCTGTATAAAGCAGATTGTATGGCTGAGGAGGTTAGACATTAAAGGATTAAAGCCCCGCTGCATCAGTTGCATCAATGACCTCCCATTGGCACCAGGTAGAACAGAAGTGTTTGTTGTGTAACCATCAGCACATAGTGGGAAGAAATTCATTTGCCAGTGAGGAGCATGACTGCAGCATATTTAACATGCATCTGAGACTGATCTCTCACACACACACTCCTGCTGTGACGCATAACTGATTTTAAACACAAAGAACTTTCCGAGAGTGAGCTTTTGTAATACTCGTACAACCCCACAACACCGGCTGCGCCGCACAACAACGCATCGAGCTCAGCACTGAGGAGTGCATGTTTAAAGTTAATAACTTGCCCCTAAGGCACTGAGTGGAAGGAACAGAGAAGAGAAAGATATGGAGGAACACTGACACGCTGGAGAAAATGAATCACCTCTGGGGCAATGAAGGGTCTTGCAGTCAGGCAGAATGCCAGGCTGAGCGTAGTCGGTCCAAAACTACTGCTAAAGCAGCTGTCTCGTTAATGAATAGCTCTTTTTCAGATTTGTTTAAACGTTAAGAAAAGGCTGTGCTTTAATTGACCACTAGAACATGGCGCTCTCCGTGCAGCACGCAGTGAAAAACAAACAGCACGTGGCGTCAGTGATTCGCCTCTAGAGGCCGCTCTCGTAATGACCGGAAACCTTCTCAGCCCGTCCAGCAGCGGACGAGAGCCGGAAAAACTATCGGTATGGATTTTTTGCCGATACAATAGTTCCAGCAATCAACTATTGGTGACGATTATTCGGCAAAACCGATAAATTTGTCGACCTCTTTAAATTTTCATGAAAATTTTCATGACAATACCCCTGTGCACAAAGCAGTGGAAGTAGAAGATCTCCTGCTATAGAGCTCTGACCTCAACACCTTCTGGATGAACCTTTATGGCTCAACATTGCTTTCAAATTGCTTTTGGTTTTTGAAATTTTTCAATCTTTTTTTATTCAATCTTTTTTTTTCCTTTAAGCACTCTCCATCTCCATCCACACCCAGCTCAGGCAGCCGTCTAGCCGCTCCAAGACAGGGCTGCTGGGTAAGAGTGCAGTGTGCCTCTCCTGTTAGTGTCTCCACCTTAAATCAAACACACTACCTGGTGTGGATATGTATGATTTCATTCTTCCCTTCTTTATTGGTTTGTCGAAATTTTTGTTATTATTTGAACCATTTATTTAATGTTTTATTTGTTTTATTCGTTACCGACTTGGTAAGACTGTATTTATTAATTGATTCATTTACATTTACGGTATTTGGCAAATGCCCTTATCCAGAGTGACTTACATTTATCTCATTCATACATACGGAGCCGCTATGGGGGTTAGGGCCTTGCTCAGGGGCCCAGCAGTGGCAGCTTGGTGTGGCTAGGATTTAAACTCAAGACCCTTGAGAGCCAAACTCCAATGCCTTAACCACAAAGCTAGCATCTCCCCACATTCTGCATTATTACTGTGTTTAGGTTTTGCCCTCACACACAAACCTTAATGATGAACTGGATCCAGGGATCTGCTGTTAAAAGCACTTTGTGTCATAATGCAGTTTTGTGGAAAAAAATCTAATAGCAATATACATTTTTAATCAATAGTTTTATCCCCAATGATGAAGCCAGAGGCAGCAGCTGATCATGAGTGATTTATTCATGGAACGTGAGCAGTCCTGGGATTCAGAGACTTCAGAAGTGATGTATACTAGCGAGGATGCCTTTGCACAGAGAAATCCTTACTAGCATATTTGTTTATTACATTTATTAATTAAATCCGCGTTTCCTATTTAATCCCACGTTTTTGCCGTTTATTTCAACTTGTTAAATGACAGCTATTACAGGCTTTAAGGCAGTCAGAGCCTCAGCGTTTGCTCAAGTGTTGCGCAGATGATCCGTCCGCTAGTATAAACGCGTGAGAAGCGAGAACGTTTTAGCAGCCAAAGATGATAGTTAAGTGAGATTTATGTCCCAATTTGTTTTGTCTGTCCTCTTTAAAGAGCGCTAATGTCTTCGGTCCGAGCAGTGAACACACAATTGAAAAGAATGGCTAGTCTGTAATGCAGAAACATTTCCATTTGGCAGGCAAGAGCAATAAATCGCCTTTTGATCCCGTCTGCGTGTTTTTTTTTTTTTTTTTTTTTTTTGTTCTCTGTGTTATGAAGATTTTTTTCTAACACCATGGTTTCGTGTGGCTCTCGTAAATTTCCAAATTTCCAGTTTTCCTCTTTCGATGTGCCTAATAATGGGCGTGATGTTTGCAATCAGGCTGTGGTCAGTTTTGGTTTGGCAGATCGTAACTTATACAGAAATACCAATAATAGTAATAATAATGCAAATGTTTATTTAGGATTAGAATCAATAAATATATAATACATGGTATTATTAGAATGGATAGATGGATGGATGGATAGATAAGGAAAATGGTAGCTCAGTGGATAATGTGTTGGACTACTGCTCTGGGGTTTGAATTCACAACCTTCCACGAAGAGTTGTGAATTCAAATCCCAGAGCCCACAAGCTACCAATTTATGGGCTCAGCTTTGAATATGAAAATCTGCCAAATGCTGTATGGATGGATGGATGGATGGATGGATGGATGGATGGATGATTTACACATCCATCCACACACACTGTCCATGAGCTGTTTGAAATGGTTTAAATGATTAGTCATGACAAAGATTTCATCAGATCTCCGTGTCCTTTTTTTGCCATGTGGGTGGGCCTCGGCGCTCTAATTGTCCTAATTGCGTTCGAAGGAAAGCGCGAAGGGCTTTCCACCGTGCGTGCGCGCTGTTGAAAAGTAACGAGTAAGCGTCCGCGTCTCTAACTGTGTGCGTGTTGTTCTTGTCTCTTTGCTGCAGTATGAATCATCCGGACTTGGGCTGATTAGCAGTAGACTGAGGACGACACTCAACCGCATCCAAGAGAGTCTCATAGACATGGTAAAAAAAGAAAAAAAGCACACAAATTCCTAAAAATAAGCCTCCGTTTTTCTGTCTATTCATTTCTCATTCAACCCTGGCATTCTACCTATTTGTGCCAGTAACCTGTCTGTTGTGATCCATCTTGTTTTTCCTCACTTCCATTTCTTTGTCTGAGTCTTGCCTTTCCTTCATCTCTGACTCGCTCTGCCTCGCTATCCATTTCATAAATACATATATAACGTCCCGGCTGTGAAACTGAGTGGAAATAGTAGTGTGCATTAAGCCCAGTCCTCCATAATCCATCATCATTCTCTATCATCTCATGACCCTTTAGCTGTCAGCCAGCAGCTCCAGGTGAGTTAATCACCCCTCATGCACACTTAAATAGACCTGCTCTTTTTTGTTTTTAATCAATGTCCTGTGCTTTCCATCGTGGCCCCCATTAGGGCTCTCTGGGAGCAATGACCTGTCACCTTTAATACAGCACACACACACACACACAGAGAAAGCTAACCTTCTCTACTGCTGCACAGCCAGTGTGTGTATAGGATTTGCCGTCATCTACCTCACACACACTCCACTCCTCACCCTGATTGGGGTTGAGTTCCATCGCAACACTGGGAATTTAAGGTGAACCTTCAGCTTGTTTCATGTTCTTTGAAGATGAAGCTCCGAGACTTGGGTTTTACAGTATTAGCCACTTTTTTTTTTCATCATTAGACTCGGTCATGTGGTGCTAAAAGATGGCGGCGATCACTATAGGTTTCAAACCATCACTTTAAAATAATCCTGAAATGAAAATGGATCAAAAATTTATCTTGGTAGCTCATAGCCCTTGTTTAATTTCATTCATAATAACTGAAAAACCACAAATAGTAATAAATATTAAATTGATGGTTATTGCTTTGAGAATGTTGATGGAGAAGTATAGAGAAGGTCAGAAGGAGATGCACTGTGTGTTTGTGGATTTAGAGAAAGCGTACGACAGGGTGGAGAGAGGAGTTGTGGTATTGTATGAGGAAGTCAGGTGTGTCAGAGAAGTATGTGAGGGTGGTGCAGGACATGTATGAGGACAGTGTGACTGCAGTGAAGTGTGCAGTAGGAACAACAGACTGGTTCAAGGTGAAGGTTGGACTGCATCAAGGATCGGCTCTGAGCCCTTTCCTGTATGCAGTGGTGATGGACAGATTGATGGACGAGGTCAGACAGGAGTCTCCGTGGACTATTATGTTTGCGGATGACATTGTTATTTGTGGTGAGAATAAGGAGCAGGTGGAGAAGAGCCTGGAAAGGTGGAGGTACACGCTGGAGAGAAGGGGAATGAAAGTCAGTAGGAGTAAGACAGAGTACATGTGTGTGAATGAGAGGGAGGGCAGTGGAGTGGTGTGGTTGCAGGGAGAAGAGGTGGAGAAGGTGGAGGAGTTCAGGTACCTGGGGTCAACAGTGCAAAGTAATGGAGAGTGTGTTAGAGAAGTGAAGAAAAGAGTGCAGGCAGGGTGGAGTGGGTGGAAAAGAGTGATAGCAGGAGTGATTTGTGATAGTAGAGTATCTGCAAGAGTGAAAGGAAAAGTTTATAGGACTGTGGTGAGACCTGCGATGTTGTATGGTTTAGAGACAGTGGCATTAAGTAAAAGACAGGAGGTGGAGCTGCAGGTAGCAGAGCTGAAGATGAAGAAAAGCAGCAAAAACTTTAACTAACACTTGCATTTGTTCTGGGATTAAAATGTTTTCATGGAAAAACCTTCTTTCCCTCTTTTCAGCTTGCAGGTTTGTCTAATGTGTGAGCTTTACAATACAGGCCAATCTCTGTGCATTAACAATAATTTTTTCCCTCATTTCAAATGCATCATTTTACAGAAGAAGAGTGTGTTAGTTTTCATTTTTGTGTCATGCCTCTTGAATGCCTTTTTAATTTGCACTGACTTTTGAGTACTAAAAAAGACATGCAATTTAATTTTGCTTTGCTTTTTCATTTTACGCTTTATTTTGTTTCAATTCGTTTGGTAAAAATCGATTATCATAGTTTTTTAAATGCATATTTTTTTGGGCGTTTTTTTTTTATGCAGTGAAAGAGCTCTTGTGCTCCCGCAGGCTTATTCCGGTTGTAAATAATGAATTGAATTTGAGAAGTGGGTGTAAGTTTAAGCACCACTAGTGAAATCGACACAAAGTGAGAAGTTTGCTGAAGTTTACAGCCTAGGAATCATCGAGGATCCATGACTAAGCCAGAAGCTTAAGGTGACCAGCTTGACATATTGGATTTGTTTCAGCAGAAGCGTTGAGAGTTGGAAGGCTTTCAACTGTAGGTTTTTATGGTTTCCACCTTATAAAACATGCTGCCACAGCAACTCGCCATAAACAGTGAAGTCATTCTTGCAGAGGGTTCTCCTCACCGCCTAGTCGTGTGTGGGAGTGTCTATGTTTATAGTGACTCGGATTGAGTTCCACTGCACTGCCCACACTGGTTTCCTTATTTCCACAAATGACCAGCCAGATAGCTTCTCATACTCTGCCTTTTTTTATAATGTTCTCTTGCGTTTAGACATTTGCATGGATTATACAGAATTGCTCCAATTCAAAGCTCGATACAGAAACATGTCTAACCTTAAAAAGCATGTTCAAAAGGCAAAGAAATGACATTTCTACTAATTAATGCAGTGTGGTAGACAGAATCCTCACTTTAATCCCTGTTCTGTGGTTACTGAAGACTAATAGATGAATAATGTAGCATGTTAGGCTTCAAGGATGCTTCTTTATTACCATAAGTTACCAAAGTGATACAAGTGTGTGTTGTGAGATTCAATGCATGATGGATATCAAAAATCAGTCTCCAAGTAAGAACATCCTCAAAAATGATGGAACAAAATGCACGAGCATTCGGTGCACCAACACAAGGGTTGGTTCTCTCAAGGTTTCTTTCAGTATACGGACAAACGTTTGCGGATACCCAACCATACAATTTTGACAATCAAGTTTCACATTTAGTTCCTGCTGTAATAACCTCCGCTCTTCTGAAAAGATGTTCCACAAGATTTTGGAGTGTGCTTGTATAGATTGGTGCTCATTCATCCACAAGGGTCACGCAAGATCTTCTACTGAAAATCATGTAAACCAAAGTTGGCTTTGTGCACAGGGGATGGAAGAGGATTGGGCCTCATAGTTCAAGTGAATGTATATTAGGGATGTGCATCTCCATAACTGAGGCCGATGTGATTCAAATCTCGATATATAGCCAACAATACAAGAAAGGTACATATAAATCAGCTACCAATGCGATACAATTCCGCCCCCTATTACGATGCAGTGGGATATGATTTCAAGCAACACAATGTGATTCAATGCAATACGATGCTATTCAATTCAGCATGGTACAAATAGTTAAATTTATTTCTTTGTTTCAGACAGACAGTAAATCATCAATTAACTTAAGTGCCTTCTTATTTCTAACACATGACCCTTTCACAATCAGGCCTTTGTAGTGCAAAAAAAAAGAGGGAAAAGATCAGGATCAGAATCAGGTTTATTGGCCAAGTGTGTTCACACACAAGGAATTTGGTTCCAGCTGTTAGTGACTCTAAAAAGTACAGACATAAATAACACTATACATTTAGCACGGATTATACGAGAGAAAACAGACTATATGAGACAATAAAGACAATATACAGTACGAGTATTAAATAGGAATACAAAGGACATGACAGATCAGTAATTTACATAAAGTGTGTGAGTGCATGGTAGTGCAAATAACAGTGTGCGTCAGGTACGATAAAGAGTTACTTTGGAACTTTGTACAATATTCAGCAGCAATAGTGTGAGTAACATATATGGATGATGTAATGACTGACAGTTCTGATAATGCAGTAGTTATAGATATGAAGCAGGCAATATAATTATGGTGAGTTTTAATGCCTGGAGAAAGAAACTGTTCCTGTGTCTGGCAGTTTTGGTAAACAGAGTTCTGTAGCACCTGCCAGAAGGTAGGAGGGAGCTAAAAAAGGGTTGTGTCCAGGGTGCAAAGGGTCAGTAGTGATTTTTCCTGCCCAGTTTCTGTTTCTTGTATGGTACAAGTCCTGGCGAGTGGGCAGAGGATCACCAGTGATTTTCTCTGCTGTTTTAACTGTGTGTTGCAGTCTGTTCCTGTTCTGTTTTGTTGCTGCTCCAAACCAGATTATTGATGGATGTGCACAGGACAGATTCATTGACTGCAGTGTGGAACTGCATCAACAGCTCCTGTGGCAGACCATACTTTTCTTTATTGGCGTAGAAATGGGCCTTTTTGAGAATGGAGTTTCTGTTGGACTACCATTTCAGGTCTTGGGAAATGGTAGTGCCCAGAAACTTGAAGGTCTCCACAGATGGCACAGGGCTGTTGGATATTATGAGGGGGATTATTGTTGAGGGGTATGTCCACTATCATCGCCACAGTTTTAGCTCTAGCCTGTAGCACCAGTCGCTTCACCTCCTGCCGATATGCAGACTCGTCGCCATCTTGGAGTCCGATGAGCGTAGTATCATTTGCAAATTTCAGGAGTTTAACAGTTGGGTCACTTTATGTGCAATCATTAGTGTTGAGGGAGAGTAGCAGTGGGGCGAGGACACATCCCTGAGGAGCGCCAGTGCTGACTGTCCGGAATACTGGAGGTAATACCTCCCAGTCTTACTTGTTGTTTCCTGTCTGTCAGGAAGCTGGTGACCCACTGACAGATAGCAGGGGGTATTGTGAGTTTTAGTAGTTTCGAGTGGAAAATTTATGGAATTATTGTATTAAAAGCTGAACTGAAGTCAACAAACAAAATCCGGGCATATGACCCTAGGCATTTAAGGTGTTGCAGAATGTAGTGAAGCCCAATGTTGACTGCATTATCCACCGATCTGTTTGCTCAGTAGGCAAACTGTAGGGGATCCAGCAGCTGTTCTGTTCGGATTTTAGGTGGGCCAATACCAGTTGCTCAAAGTTCTTTGTTACAACAGATGTCAGAGCGACAGGCCTGTAGTCATTCAGTCCAGTGATACTGGTTTTTTTTGAGGACTGGGATGATTGTGGATAGTTTAAAGCAGTAGGGGACCTCACACATCTCCAGTGATCTGTTGAAGATATGGGTGAAGATAGGAGCCAGTTGGTCAGCACGTGCTTCGAGAGATGAGGGGGAGACACCGTCTGGGCCAGGAGCTTCTTCTGTCTCTGAAAGAGACAATTCACCTCCTCTTCACAGATCGTGAGTGCTAGGAGGAGTTGTTGGAGGAGTTTGCAGAGGTGTGATGGGGCGGGCAGTGGGTTGGGTTGGATGAGAGGTGTAAAGATATTGTTCTTAAACCTGCAGTTGAGGGTGTTGAGGTCGTCAGCCAGGTCTGTTTGCTTCACAGGCCTTTCCACTGTTAATTACTTGTCATAAATGTTTTAAATATTGTAATTTCCAGACTATTAAGCGCACTCAGATATAAGCCGCACCCACTGAATTTTACAAAGATTTTTATTTTGAACATAAATAAGCCGCACCTGTCTACACTGAAACGAATGAACTTTACACAGGCTTTAATGAAAGAGAGTGTCTGTTACATGGTGTAACGGGTGAAATATTTTGTGGCTCCTTTAAGAGCAGAGCGGCATTTTGGGAATAGCCTGCCGCCTCATTTTTTCCGGTATTACTGCATGTGTGCAAGACCGAGGAATATGTCCTTATTATTTTCTGATGCTCATTTCTAAGTTTCTTTGACTAACCCGTAACGCTGTTGCCAAGAAAAATAAAAAACCCGAGTTTTGGAAACCTGTCTGTGCGTATATGATTTCTGTTGCAACTGGAGTTAGCGAGCTATCCCTTGACCCAGACTCAACGCGTTACAACGGCTTGTATCTAAACAGTGACTACCAAGAAAGTTATTGTTCACTGTCTTCCTCCTTCCTTTCACGACAATTATTCTCGAGAGTTTTTCTTTTGGCATCGTCGTGCGTTTAAAAATCACCATCGGTGAAGCTTTTCTCCCGATGCCGTGCAGCTCAGAACACAGGTGAAGTGTGTTTTTCCATGCCCGGTTGTTTTCAGCGTGACGAATGATTCGCATTTCCTGTTGACAGTCCGAGTGAGCGGCAGGTCAAACGTCAGAGGAACCTCCATCCATATGTATGAAGTGGTGCGGCCCGATTCAGTGGGAGCGCATTTGATATAATATAAAGAGTTTTAGTGGTTCACCTGAACCGGTTGGGAAATTTCATTGGTCTAATGTTTTGGTGCTCAGTTTTTTGGCTTGAAGTTTGTGAAACCGGGAAAAACCCAGGAAAAATCCATAAATAATCCGCTTCGTTGTTTAAGCCGCAGGGTTCGAAGCGTGGGGAAAAAAAGTAGCGGCTTATAGTCCAGAAAATACGGTACAACTTTAAATGAATAATACAATAATAAAATAGTTTTTCAAACATGTAATGTAATTTATTAGTACAAACTCTGTTTTGAAATGTTACTCCGAACCTTAAAGCCACTCATGGCTTCTCGCCAACTATTAGATTTTTTTGTGAGTTACTCTCAATCCGGTTCCAAATGAAAAGTCACGAACTTGCGAGGTCGCGGGTGTCAAAGTCGTGAGGATCAAGGTTTCACTGTATTGTAATACTGTGTTGTATATTGTGAATTTGTATTGGGATTTTTTTTCATTGAGTCTTTTCTCTAGCTTTCTCTATGCTGCTGTCCCAGTTTCTTATCTTAAACGATTTGACAAAAATACATGCCTCTTGCTTGAACAGCATCATTCATGAATAAATTCTTGACACTGACTCTCTTGGTGGAACATCAACATTGCACATAGATGAGTTTGAATGTGGATCCACCTCCAGGCTGATAAAGCAGCTGCTGAAGATGATTAAACGGTTTGTTGAGAGGTGAGCATTGATGGCGGGGCTCATTTGTTTCAAAACAGAAGCAAAAGAGCAACACGGCCTCATTTATTTTATGAGCAGCGCTCTTCGAGATCTGGTCCGGAAAGTTCCGATTCATCAAAAGTCAGGAGTGAGAATCAGAGCTGCAGTTGTTACCTTGAGCTTTGGTATGTGGGAATGTGACTTGAGGGCCATCACTCCATGATGAGAAAAGTAAAAAAAAAAGAACACAAGGGTTATAGGGTGATTTAGAATTTTTTGTTTGTTTGTTAATATGTGACAAACAGTAGGAATGTGATGAATTGAGATGCACTGCAACAAAGCCAAAAAAATATAGTAGTGACGGTAAGATTCAGCGATTCGCATTTGTGCGTCGACATAAAAGTTAATGTGATGTGATGCATCAATTTATCGTGCATTGGATACAAGTTGGGATTTGCATCATGATGCATTGTTTTTGACATAAAAAAACTGATTTATTTACATATCATTATTAGTAGATGCGCTATACTTTTATTAGTTAGAAAGTGACCAATTATTTGTGACCGATATTTGATATGTAGATCGATTTCTCGACGCTAAACCGTTTCTTGATCCCGTTCTCTCAGCGCCGCTGCTGTTACGTGAATGATGTATCACAACACTACAGAGACCGAGGCGTATCCTAAGAGTCACATAGAATACAGATTAACATGGCAGAGGTAGAGCTGTAACTTCCTGGAGACAGAACAGGAAAAGAACATCTGGCACATTGGTAGCTGCTTCATATGTATCTTTAATGTATTGCCTGCTATGCATGGAGATGCGAATAGCATCAACCTCGTTTATGGAGATGCACTTCCCTAATAGATACTGTGTTCATGATTTCCTTTCCCCCAAAAACTATTGATTAATCTGGGTGGAAAATACCAGAATGTAAAAGAAACCAGTTCATAATTGCTAACAGCTGGACACCACTTTGTATGGGGCCACATGGACAGCTAAAAACCTTTGATTACTGTGGATGCTACTGTACCACTTTTACTTCCACAATAACAGTGAAAGAACCACTGAAGAACTTTGTAGATCACTTTGGGCTGCAACTAATATAAACAGTTCTGCTACAATGGCTTAGGACTACCATTGCTACAAACAGTTTTGTATTTAAGATTCCATCAGTTGATAACCTTGACAATGAAGCTCTAATGAAGGAGTATTCTTTGTCACTTAGAGGAGGATGGGTTCTTATTTGAGTCTAGTTCCTCTCAAGTTTCCTCAGGGAATTTTCATCGTAGTGAGTTTATTATTCGATATTCTAAATGGCAGCATTTACCAACTGTAACAATTACATACTCCAGACATTGATGTAGAGCATTTTTCTGCAAGTTTGGACGTTTTTTTTTTTTTTTAAATGGTTACGTCTACATTAATCCGGATAAATTTGAAAAACTAAAAATGCTTAGTTTTAAATAGTTTCCCAAAAGTTCACACTAAATCTGCACCCATCCACACTAAAACGTTTAAAACTGCACATAAGTAAACTGTAGGATGCTTCGACCTGCATCAAAGGCACCAAGAGGTGACTAGAAAGGTGTCGTCATTTTCTAAAGCCTCCTTTTTTTTCCCCCCACAGTCCACACTGTGACATGAAAACGGTTTTCAAATGTATCTGAAGGCCAAAACGGAGAGAAAAAAATGCGTTTTCGAACGTATTAGTGTGGACATGGCCTATGTCTCTGAAGCAAAGGTCAAGTTTTTGTAAATTATGTTAAAACCTATCAGCTGAGTCAACTGTAGCAAGCCCAATGTGGCGGTATTGATATTTATGAAGCACATTCGAACCTCCTTGTGAGACTATGGTTTAACAAGCCTCAGGTCAGCTGTAGCAGGGCAGCTTTTGCAGCTCAGTTACAGCACGTCACCTTAAAAATAAATTCCCACTACACCTGCACTGTCTGCACACCCACAGCAGCATGCAATGCCAGACAGTATATCACCTTTAATTGTGTGGCGACGTTAAGATAAGAGCCGGCGAGCTTTTTTCCCATGCGAACACTCGTCCAAAACCACCGGGCCGCTACACTGGGCGTAATGATTGTAACTCGGTACTGGAGAACATACAGATCGGGTCTTTTACAGTCAAATGCGTTTTTAAAGCATTACTGCAATTACGACTGAACCTCCCAGTCGAACTCCTATGTGGTTTTCTAGACAATTCTGGAGCTTTTATTTGTAGTTTTTTTTTTTTTTTTTTTTCTTCCCTAGGACAGAGAGGGGAAAAATATTTCGGAGACGAAGCGTTTAGTCCTCCCCCACACACAGCTATTTCTGTTTAACTCCATAAATCATTCATCACCTAAGATAAAGTCTCCGTCCCTGGAATCTTTTCCCTTCACTCTTAATCATCCTGCTCCCCTCCGTCTGCATGTTTTTTATCTTAAGGAGATCATTGGGTTTAAATGACTAATCAAATCTGCAGAATTATTGGCACCCTTTGAACTACGATACCCTTATATACGTTATTCACAGTATGAATAGTCCAGTATTTTTCTGAAATATAATCCAGGTTATTAGCACTTTTTCTGTATATGTGGTGCAGAATCTTTACCTATTTACATGTCTTAGATTCTTCCTGAAAATGAAAGGTGGACAGGTGGTCTCTGAATTACGGAAGTTTGAGGTTTTTTTTTTTCTTCTTCTTTCTTTGATCTGACGATGTCGATACGACAAAATTGTAAAAAATATTTAAAGTTTATATACACCGATCAGGCATGACATTAGGATTTAATTTATTTTTATTTTTATTGTATTTTAACAATGGGCATTGTCTCAAATTAGCTGTACACAGATAATGTGTTAATAAAGAATGAATAAGATGTTCTTTAAAAGTGTAAGTTTGTCCCTAATGAGCGAGCCAGTGGTCACTGTGGGAAGGAAAAACTCCATGAGATGGCATAAGAAAGAAACCTTAAGGAGAACCCAGACTCAAGAGGGGACCACTGTTTTTTCCTTATACCACTTTTAATAAATACTGACCACTGCAGACCAGGAACACCCCACAAGAGCTGCAGTTTCGGAGATGCTCTGACCCAAACATCTAGCCGTCACAATTTGTAAAATCCTTACGCTCGCCCATTTTTCCTGCTTTTAACACCTTAAATTTGAGGAAAAAATGTTCACTTGCTACCTAATAAATAAATCCACCCGCTAACAGGAGCCATGACGAAGAGATAATCAGTGTCATTCACTTGTTAATGTTATAATGTTATGCCCGATCGGTGTATACATACCCCATATTGATCACTATTCTTTGAAACTCATGGATAGTTTATAGGCCATGTCTAGATATTTTCAAGTATTGATGGGATCATCAGAATACACCTCCATCTTAATTTTGAGACTACCTGTATAAAAAGGGATTTAAATAGATTTACTGAAATTTCCTGCCTTTTCATCAATTCACTAATGTATAAACACCTGCGCAATAAGAATAATCCATGTGGTGTGGGTATGTGTGTGTGTGTGTGAGTGAGAGACGCCTCATGCAACTTGTGATTTCAATCTGTTTAGGCTTAGGGAGCTCCTCTGGGGCGATGGCTGATTATTGATTAACTCGGTCGTGTTGCAGTGTAACATCTCAACCTGCTGTGCACTGAATCACTGTGCAAACAAGATGTCTGTGGTTTAGAGATGTGGATAATAAAACTCTACCACGCTCCGTGTGTGTTTGTAAGTTGATTAACGAGTCTTGTCGTCCTCAGTATTCGATAGCCAAAGGCTAAAACTCAGGAGGAAGATCCTTCACTCTGCAGTCAGTGAAAGCTGAGTGTTATTCAGGATACCCTTTTTTTTCTTTTCTTTTCTTTTTTTTTATTATTTTTTTTTACAAACCACTGCCTCATTTTTTTAAATACCGTCACAGATCGTTAGTGTTAGTACACAAATTTTTTAAGACTTATTATTTTAAGACGTAATAGTAATTCCTATAGAGTTTAAATGCAAACTTGGGCGAATACACAAAAATTTTGGGCGAATACACAAAAATTATATTTATACATTAAAATTGATAAGTCAAGCAGGAGTTTTAGTTGACTGGAAAATAAAATTAAATAAAAAAAATGGAAAAAATGAAATCATAAATAATACAGTGAAATCGATCAGTAAATAAACAACCTAAAATAAAAACAGAGCAAAATTAAATCAAATTAAATTAAAAAAAAATAAAAAATTTAAACCCAGCCAATACTGAGAGAACCCTTAAGAGAAATGGGCATCAGACGGACAATTTCTGTTCACATTTACTGCATGTGGAATTTTTTTTAAACATGTCTAAATTGATCCTTTTCCTATCTGTATTTATCTCGGTTTATCTTTACACAGTTGTTCGTATTTGTTTTTATTCTTAATTCAATGCCATGGTTACTATAGTGACCAGAATAGCGCAGGGAAGAAGTCCACACTGTGACTGCTAGATTGAGCTCCAAAAATGCCACAGCCATGCACAGTCAAGAGTCTCAGAGAGCAGGATGAACTCTAGGCATCTTGGTGAGCGAGATGGAGCAGAACTAGCCAATAACCCGAATCTATTTACTCTCGTACCTGCAAAGGGGCTCAGGTAGCTCTGTGATGGTGCAAGATTAGCAGTGGAAGAAGAGGAATCAGTGCTGTCTTCGGGTTTACCATGTGTAATTAGTCCATAGATAGAAATCTTGTATTGACTCATAATTAGGATTTTACAATATGCCCTGGATGTGAGCAGATATGCTGACAAATAGGGGCGTGAGAAAATATCGATACAAGTAAGCATCGCAATATCTGGATTGAATATTTTGTAACTGTATCGATTCAATAAAACACAATATATCGATATTTTGAATAAAAAGATTCATGCCAGTTGTTTCGACCGCATGACAAATAGCAGTCTTCTTATCTTTGAAGCTAAACAATGACAGGTCTTAGCATAAGGGTACGCTACTAATGTTAGCATTGATATCCACCTACACCCAAAGAGGCTTTGTGCAAACTCTAGGTTGCACTTGTAGTTCCAAAAGATTTTTTTTGAACATATGCACACATGGGATCGATGATGATTGTATTATATTATTGGTATTAGAGTTAGTATTAGGCTAATATTTGAAGCATGATCTGAGCTCTAACTAGTGTTTTACATCTAAAAGCTGCAATTGTAGGGGAAAAATAAAGAGTAAGAAAGTTATTAAAGTTATATAAAATGATTTATTCTACAAAGGTAGAGAATGCAGTCAGGCAAAGAAAGACTGTGTTCTGGTTATAGGATTTTTTATTTATTTATTTTTTTGCTAAGATTTGCACATGATGGCAACTTTCCTTAAATGATATCCTATTCCTAAATTGAGAAATATCTCAATATATATCGCTTTGCTCACAGTTTCGCAATGTATCGCGACATATCGTATGTATCGTGATGCGTATCATATCGCCAGATTCTTGCCGATATACTGCCCTGCTGGCAAAAAGGCAAACATAATAAAAACAATAGTAATTGTCAAATTTAGCTTTAATCGTGCTGAATTTCTTTTGGGACATTTGCAGAAATTTTTTGGATAAACATTAACATTAACATGGACTGTGGTGAAGCCACTGCATCTTTCCAAGTTCCATCGCAGGAAGCAAATGGAGCTTTTCGGTTTTCCTAGTAAACGCCTCCTGGAAGGGCAACTCGAACCGAAGCGCTCACACGTGGAACTCTAGCCGTCTCTGAGATCAGCTTACTGCTGATGGGAAAGCGCGGAGCACGGCTCCATCCAATCGCAGTTCACCGAGTCTGGTCTGAATCAAGCATCTTTCATTATTGGCCCTAAAGAGATTTATTCCCCCCCTCTCTCTAAAGTTACAGACTGGTTCTCCTTCGAGGAAGCGTAAACGTGAGCAGTGTTTGTTGAGATTGAAACCCGGGCTCCTTTGACATCTGGCTAAACGAATTCAAAGACTAACATCCAGGAAGCGGATGGAATTTCTAATTCGATTCGACACCCATTTAATAAAATAAAACACATTCCGACTAAAGGATAATGAAGCAAGTGGAGAATTTTACGCAGTGGTAATTGCCTGCTTTGGGTAAATCTCTAAAACGGCAAAATATAATAATAATAATAAGGTTAAAATTGCAATAAGAAGGACAGCAAGGAGAAGAGAAAAATGTCTATACTGTAATTTAAGATTAAATGTAGGCTTAAAGTTGTGCATAGAACAAGATTTAGTTTCTTTCAACTCGGCAGCAACTGACCCGGTCCTGGTCGTTCCGTGATCGTGAATCCAGCCGTGCCTGGAAGAGCTTCTCGGTGGGTGTAGGCGTTACAGGCATGTGCCGCCCTCCAGCTCTGCGCTGGATTGTCTGAGATCTCGGCAAAGGAATTTAGCAGGAGCCCCCCAAGCTCACAACAAATCAGCTGCTACTATTGACTTGAAAGCCAAAAGAAACAGTCATATTTCAGCAGCGCAGACCAGCACCGTCTGCCAAATGAATTCTGCATAACAGATGCTGTATTTTTCTTTTTTAAACATATGACACCATGATGAGGCTCAAGTCTACAAGCCTGGAGAAGTAGTTCTTTGTGGGCAATGTTTTTTCTTGGATGCCATCAAAGTAAAAATCCAACCTCCTCCTTAGGCTTTGGTATGATACAGAGCAGACTGTCTGTACAGTGTTCTAGAGATATAGGGATATTTTCTTGTAGGTTTAATTCCTAATACTGCTTAATAAGTATTTTTGGGAAGCAAAAGATTTGCTTCCCGAAAAGAAAAATCATAATATCTATTATTATTATTATTATTATCATTATTATTAATATTATCATCATTGATCTCACACACAAATAATTTCTTTGCATATACCAACAATGTAGGAAGCTGGGATCAAAGCAGAGGGTCAACAATGATAAAGTGCCCCTGGAGCACAGAGGGTTAAGGGCCTTGCTCAAGGGCCCTAAGAGTGCCAGCTTGTTGATACCTGAGCATGAACCCCTGAACTTCAAATCAGTTACCCAGAGCCTTAACCACTGAGTTTTCAATAAACTTAATTATATAATTAAGTTAAATAATTATAATTAATGCCATTGACGGCTGAACATTTCACACCTAGGCCTTCAGTGTGCGACAGATCCCGTTTGTGAGCTCTGACTATTGCGTTTTCAGATTATCCAATCAAAGGACATGAACATGACGAAGTTATCGTACGCCTGCTGGATGGCCCGGTGTCGCCAACCCGCAATCTGATCGGATAAAAACTGATTCGAGCAGCATGCGTTTTTAAGCTACAGGCACCCACACTGCTGATCCTGAGTTTGTAGTTTTATATATAGTATCTGATTATAGGATTACACAATTTACAACGTGAAATTAGAAATTTTTTCTAGGGACCTTTATGCATTTTCTTTCTTTTCTTATACAGTTACAATACTGCATTAAAAAAAAAGTCCACTCATATGAGGTATTTCTGTATTCCTTCATGTTTTATCAGCAGGATTGCTAAATGTTATATTATTGGTTTCTGAAAATGGCAAAATAAGCTCATGGAGCACAAAATAGGAAAGAAGAAAATGGAATTGAATAACTATATCATTCTGAGAAAATTCGAACGACCCTAACTCTAGCTATTTGCTTTTCTTATTTTCCAACTTTGCTATTACTTATAATAATATTAACAATAGTAATAGTAGCTAATGATTCCAATGACCTCTTTTTTTGTGCATTAGATAAATGTCAGAATGCAATTTGGTCCATTTTGTAAGCTTTTTTAGCCCTGCAATGGGTAATCTGGGAAGTTTTCCCAAAAACGAGATTATAAAAGCTAGTCATGCACACACCATCAGGATCGCCTCAGGCTTCCGGCTTCTCTTAGCTATAATATTTCTGTTGAATTTGAAGACCAAACCGCATTTGCAGTCATTAAGGGTCAGCAGATGATCCAAAAAGCCTTTGATGCAAATGCCTTGCTGCAACAAAGCACTAGAGTCTCTCTTGTTCCACTTTAGGAAATGGGAGTCTTTTTCTGGTGAAAATGAACTCACGTTTTTCTTCATCTCAGATCTCTTGTTTTTTTTTGTTTTCTGCGCCCGACAAAAAGACTTTTAACTTTATCCGACTTTATCATGTTTATAGAGTTTTTGAAAATCACTTTATCGTACTGCAAAACGGTTTTTGCTGATGCTACCGCTCACACACACAGCAGGAGGAACTTCAGCAGTTGAAGTAAGTAGCTTTGGAAGTAAGCATGGAACAAGAAGGACTTAAGGGTTTACTCAGGGGAATAAGGAGGAAGGCTGAAGAATAATTTGGACAGATTTAGAGGAACTGGATGGAGAGCGGACAAAGAAATTGGATTACGCTGCCGCTTTGACTCAAATATTGAAAGCGAATGTTTTCTAAAATTTTTGACTTTTGATTCTCACTGCTTAGTCCTTCAACTGGTTATATTAGAAATGCTGTTTTGCATTATAGTCTTCATTAATGCTTGTTGTTTTACAGTGCAGTGTGCTGTTATAGATAAATACTCAATGGCTGGATGTGTGATGTGGTCCGTTTGGCCACTTGGCCAAGGTTTAGTACTGAATTAATGAACAACATTGTGCACTTTTTTCCCCATTTTATTGGCATTTAATATTACGGATCGTCCACAATGTACAGGAAGATATCTCCTGTTATCATTTATGTTACTGCAGCTTTAAACAAGCATGAAGCTCCCCTTTTTATTTTCTCTTTTTTATGATTATTATAAGTTTTTTATTTGATTGAAAAAAACCTTAAAAAGTCCAAACTTTTTTGTCTTGAAGATGGTGAAAAAAAGTGCGGTTAGTGGAGGCTAGTGATCGGAAGATCGGATCATTTTGGTGACTTGGTTCTTTGAATCTCATTCATCAAAAGAGTCGTTTTTGATCATTTCGTTCCTCTGATCCGAAATAAAATAAAAATGGAACATCTCCAATAAGCAGGTCCACAAACACGTCTACATACCCAATCTTTGACTATATTTCCAATATATACTGTTATATATCTACCCCGATCAGGAATAACATCGACATAACATTGTGATCGGTGAAGTGAATGACACTGATTATCTCTTCATCATGGCACCTGTTAGTGGGTGGATATATTTATTAGGCAGCAAGTGAACATTTTGTCCTCAAAGTTGACGTGTTTGAAGCAGGAAAAATGGGCAAGTGTAAGGATTTGAGGGAGTGTAACAAGGGCCAAATTGTGACGTCTAGATGACTGGGTCAGAGCATCTTCAAAAGCTCTTGTGGGATGTTCCTGGTCTGCAGTGGTCAGTATCTATTGAAAGTAATCCAATGAACAGTGGTGAACCGGCAACAAAGTCATGGACGACCCATTGATGTACACGGGGCGTGAAGGCTGGTCCGTGTGGTCCGATCCAACAGATGAGCTCCTGTAGATCAAATTGTTAAAGAAGTTAATGCTGTTAATGTTCCATGGGTCAGGACTGTTTTGACAGCAAAAGGGTAATCAACACATTATTAGGCTTGTGGTTATAATGTTATGCCCGATCGGTGTACATAAGTACAGGATTTACAGGAGTCATGTGACAAAAGAATGAACGACTCGGACTAGAAGAGAGTAGAGAGGTAAACTACTCGATTCTGCTTCCTGTCCTCGTCCAGTACAAAATGAGCGAATTGCTCTATGAGACGACTCGTTCGAAATGACCGAATCGTTCATGATTGACTCATCACTATTGGAGACTGTCGGAACTCAGGCCTGTCTCTGAGCGGACACATTTGCAAGGTGGCGCTCACTCCTTTTTTTTGCATCTCAAATTGTACTATAAGTAGTAGAAACTTAATAGCAATTTAGTTTACTTAAAATTTTTATTATCTTTACTATTCCATTAATGCTATATAGTGGCCCATTACAATATAAAAATTCTGGGGGTTTTTTTGGTGCTGTTTTTAGCATTAGTCTTATATGGAACGTCTACTGTGAATGAAATGTTACCTCTAATAATAGTGTGTTACAGCCAAAATTTCTGTTCAGTCAAATCATCTGCTTTTTCTACATACTATTCCATATTTAGTCACTGTTTTAACAACCTCCAATCTTCTAGGAAGATATTCTACTAAAGGTTGTTGTGCTTGTGGAGATTCCTTTAGCCACAACGTTGTTAGTAAAGTCGGGTACCGATGTAGGTAAGATGTGGAGGCCTGTGGTGCAGTCAGCGTCCACATTCATCCCAAAGGGGTTCATTAAGGTTGAAGATCTATAGCAGGCCACTCAAGATCCTCCAAGGGGGGTCTCCTAGTTCAAGTGAAAGGAAAATATTCTCCAGCATCTAAATGCATCCTATACAGTACAATTGTGTGCCTCCAACTTTGTGGCTGAACAAATATGGTCTGGTGTCCCAATATTTTTATTCTTACCGTGTGCATGAAAATGGTTATTAGAGTATTTGGTGGACTGCATTGTTACATTTCTCCACAGGCCAATGAATTTCTGTTGATCAGTTATGAATTATTGCTCCGTAGAGTCGATTTTCTAATTAGTCAAACGATCCGCCTTCATTTTTAAAAGGTTAACGTTCTATCATCTAATGGTTCTATTAACTGCATCTGAGCTCTTTAAACTGTAATTATCCTCTTTGGTGACTGTAAGACTGTTTATTCTGATGCATGAGTTGAAACCAGATATTCTTGCAAAGTAATGAAAGACTCTTTACAATGCTGTTCTCTGATTACGGCCACTTGTTCTTAGACTCAAAAGCGAGCTATTCTGAGGTACTCCTAGGACTTTGCGTACTTATTTTTATTTATAGCTGAAAAATTAAAATTTTACGGTATAATACATTTAATCTAAAAAAAAAAATAGATCAGTAAAAGTAATGCTGATCATTCATTATTTCTTTCTTTCATCTTCAGAAAGCACTTTATCTTGGTTGATTGACTCCTAGGGTCAGTTGGTGGTAGGTCAGTGGTCACTGATTGGAAGGTCGGGGGTTCCAGCCCCGGTATCGCCAAGCTGCCGTTCTTAGGGCCCTTGAGCAAAGCCCCTAACCATTCACTCTGACCCCAGCTTCCTAACATCTCTGGGGTATGCGAAAGAAGAATTTCACTATGCTGTAATGTACATATGACAACTAAAAATCACCTTTCCCTTTTTCCTTTTTTGTCAGAAGCTAAATTGCCTGCTTGCATTTTTTTTTGGTAGGACACAGAAATCCTAATGTAAAATGTTCTCTCATATTAAGAGAGGCTTTTTTTGAACAAGATTCAACAGTAAATTCCATCAAGTTGGTATGTGATATATAGTATATCATTTCTAATGAAGACTGCTTTGCTTAAAACACATGACCACCATCAGCTTTCGCATTTAGCAGCCATTCTCTTTTGTAGCATATACAATAAGTATTAGAAGTGTAGTTATTTACTGTATGCTTATGGTCAATTTCTTACTAAGTGATATTTCAAATCAATTCATTTTTATTTGTGGAGCATTTTTAACAATGCACATTGTGTCCAAGCAGCTTTACAGAGATAAAGAAGTTATAAAGTTGTATAATTGTGTGAGTTTAGTGCCTGTGCTTGTTCTTTATAATTTTAAGTTTGTCCTTGATTAGCAAAGCAGTGGCAAGGAAAAACTCCCTGAATTTTTTTAAGAACCTTTGAGAGGAACCAGATATAAAATTTCAAATTTCATTTGTCCTCATTTAGACGCCACTTTCAGGTTTCATTTCGGATATTATTTTCTACATCTTTTTCCAATATATTTTATCACTTTTCTATACCCTGCATGTCTGGGTTTTTTTTTATTTTTTTTATTTTTTATTTTTTTTATTACTTTCCCTTTCCATCCATCCATCCAACCTGTTTGCAGATCTCTTCTTTATCATTTCATTTCCTAATTTTTCCTTTCCTTTCCTTTTCGTTACTTTCCTTTCTTATTTTTGTTCCTTTTATTTTATTTTCCCTTTCTTTTCTTTTCCTTTTATTTTCTTTCCCTTTTTTTTCTCTCTTCTCTTTCCCTTTTCTTCATTTGCTGAACCAGAAAATGAACCCCGTTTTCCTTCCAGACAGGAGCCATTTTTTACTATTATTAACTTTAACATCTCACAACGTTTGCTATATTTTCCGAAAGCCTACATTCGCTCATGTTACACTTCTTATAGCTTTTTTTCTGTTATAAAATGATAATTCTTTTTTCCGTTCGACCTTTTTGTGGTAATATGGTAAAAGAAGGGCACGTACACACTTGCTAAATAAAAGACAGAGGATTAGGTTATTCTGGCCTTTTCGCTGCAACTCTGCATGTCTTTTCCTCTGTGCATAATTTAATGATGAATGAAAAACAGCAAGGCGTCCTAACCTGGAATTTGAGTCTCTCTGAATGATGATTAAGGATGTGCTGAATATATTGACCTCGACTGATAAATCGGAGCTCGATGAACTTGGCAGATTTTCAGTAGACCTCAACACATTCATCTTAGCTCCTGTTTTTTTCATATATGAGATTTAACTGGGATTTTTACTTGCCTACAATATACAGTACTGATAGACAACACTTGTGTAATGTAATGTTACACATTATATTATATTGGTGTAGTATTTATTCTCTTTTCTTTTTTGTTCTTAATTTATTGATTATTTTATCTGCTTTGTGCAGTAGGGCATATACTGTATGAATTCAATGGTTTACTCTGGCAATCTGTGCACTCACGCTGCTTCTGTCTGCAGTAGTATTGTATCATTCAAAAGTAATCATTTTTCTTTGCATTTCTATCAGAGCTGATAATGAGATGGAGTGCAGGGGTTTTTTTTCACATTAAGGCTATTTGTGTAATAAATTTCACCCTCTGTAGTAAAGAAATTAATTCAGTCGGTATAAAAAATATATTTTGAAGATGAATAATCCACAATCGAGTAATTAGCCATTCCAAACAAATTCTAAATTTATGCTGCTTTTTGTCACTTAAAACAAGCTAAATGCTGGTATGTTTCAAAGACCACAATACAAAGCTCTTGGGGTTAAGCATGATTTAATCGTACTACAGATGGAAAAGGGAAAATAATGAGGGTCAGGGACACAAAGACTGCGCATATTGAATATTAATACATTTTTCTTTTCTGTTCGGCTTTGAGTTTATCGAGAAATAATTAAATGGCCATGTAGATCTTGAAAATAGATTAGAGCTGATCACAGAATTCCCTGGACCATCTTTTAATTGTTGGTGTTCCTTTCTATGATTATCCTATGGTTACAGTCAAGCTGCAATCATTTTCAGGCCTATTCTTTAGATCGGGCTTTTGAAGTTTGTATAACGTAGTTTACTACATTACTTATCAGTCCTCTGCTTTTATATTTTATATTGCAGGTTATTTTATATTTGAAGGGTTTTTCTACTTGTTTTTTGGTGCAGCATATAAAAGATACATGTACAGCTCCTCCATACGCAGGATGGGTCACCCCAAAAGTCTGCGTTGGGTTACTGTTTCTGAACGGCCACCATTCTCCTTGGAATTTGTACAACCACAGTATGGCCACCAGGCTTCTTCCTCACACGATAAATAGACTTCCCAAGCCTCTTCACTACATAACAGGGTCCCAACCAGGCACAGTTTAATTTAGGTGATGGGTCCTTCTGTATTTTTGGGCCTATAGACCTATACAAGCTCTCCCTCATTGAAATCACATCTCATGTAATGATGGTCATATGCTCGCTACTGGCAGAGGCCTGCCTGAAGTGCTTGAAAATAGGCAAACTCATGGACTAGTTGTAGCCGGTCCTGTAACTGGTGGGCAGACTCCAACCCAGAGGGTGCATCAGGTGCATCTGGAGGGTGAATCATTAACAAAGAAGTTCTCTGCCCAGCTTAAGAATTGCCGGTGTACATCCAGTTGTCTCCTGCACCACACTACAGGTAGCCATCAAAACCAGGGGTAGCTGCAGATCCCATTCATTTTGATCCTGGCTCACACACAGTGTCAGTTGGGTGGCAAGCATCTGATTATACCATTCCAACAATCCACCACTCTCAGGGTGCAGGGGAGTTGTCCTTGTCTTCCGGCTGCCCAGCTGTTGACAGAACTCAGAGAACAGTTGAGACTCAAAGTTCCTTCCTTGGTCGGTATGCACCTCGGTGCAGAACCTCCGCCACTCTCTTTGCTTCCTGATTTGGGACCCCATGGGCCTCCAGCCATTTTGTAAAATAATCCATTGCCACCACCACAAACCGATTTCCTCTGGGGGGGTTGTAGTAATAGTCTCAACACATTCACCACAACACGATTAATGGGTCTACTGACCAGCCGCTGTTGCAGTGGGGCATGGGACTGGCCCAGTGGCCCCTTTTTAGCAGTGCCGGCATCACATTGACGACGGTAGGACTCTATGTACCTACGACAGGTGTTCCAGTAGAGCTCCTGCCGCAGCCTTTTTAATATATTGTTCACACCAAAATGACCCCAGGTTACCTATGCATTGCCTCTAAGATTAAGTAATGACATGACTTGGGCACTACTGTTACTAAAGGTTGACCACAGAGGTAGAGCTTGAAATGGCAGACCAACTTAACCACAGCTAGCAGTTATCGTCGGGTTACACTGTAGTTGTGCTCTGCTCTGTTGAAGGCCCAACTGAAGGCCCCCTCCCAGGCCTACATTACTGGCATCTGTGTCCAGGATGAACGGCTGACTAGTGTATGGCAATGACTGGAATAAGACACAAGGCCTCCTTCAGACTGAAACCTAAGCTAACTTTTTGTTAGCTGATGAAATGGAGCAGCCACAGTGGTGAATCCACTTCATTGCGGCGGATTGTGAACCGCCGCAATCTTCTGATCATCAGTGTCCACTCCCTCTGCTCTCATATAGGGGCCCAGAAAGATCACTGCTTTCTGTTCTGCGACAGTTAGCATTTCTCCGGGTGCAGCCTCAGGCCAGCCTGAGCTGTCCTGACATGGACAAGGTCGAGGGCACTCAAGACTGACTCGAAATCTTTTCCATGCACCAAATTAGCATCTTAATAGACCAAGCATAACTTTTTTGGAATACCCTAAGCACCTGTTTTTTAGTCTTGCATCTGCTTGCATCTGCACTTAGGAGAACCTGCCAATAACCGCTTCATAGGTCTAGTGAGGAGAACCACTTGGAGCCAGCAATTTTATCCATTTAATGTTCCTCTTCTCTCCGGCCCAAACCAAACTTTTTTTTCTCCCCCTTCCCCACCCCTTTTTTCCCCCCACGTGCCCAGCCTTCAGACACGTTTGAACGTCTTTATGATGGAACACCTCAAACACTGCAATTAATCGCATTAAGTTCAACCTGAAGAAAGTGAGCAGCTGGTGACAGAGACTGTTTATATGTGATGACACAAGTGATAATAGAATCTGACTTTTCACAAATCACATAAAATGTAACTATAAATGGATAAGAAGTCACCCGTGTCGTTATACTACATCTCAAACTCGCACTTCTTCCTGCTCCTCAAGGTATTTCGGGGAACGCAGGCATTTTTCCGTGCTACATCATCAGCATTTACCTGCAAATCATTTATTATGTAATAACACAATCATAGATATGAGTCACCATTTCTCCTTATTGATTTGCTGAATTTCACTTTTTTTTTTATTCTCAGCCTCAACTGAGAATATTGTATACGATCTGTTATTCATTATTCTGCATCATTTCCAAATAAAATGTTTTCCTTTCCAGTTATAATGCTGCTAGCCCTGTTAATAAAACGCTGCAGAATTAGGTCTGGGAAAGAATAAAAAAGAAAAGAGGAAGTAACAGTATAAGGAGAAGATATTTGCTTTTATGTACAAGATAATCCCAGATATCAACTGATGATCATTTGAGCAATGTATTTTATTTTATTTTTGTTTTAGTTTTTCAGAAATATTTATAGTAGGATACAAGTCAAGCTGTTTTGAATATAATTTACAGGCTTAATTGTTGGATGGGGCTTTTAGGGTTTGTTAACTCTAGTTTATATTATTAATATTATTTATCAATTTTTATCAATTTATCAAGTTTTTTTTTATTCCTGCTTAATATAATTGTAATTAATTACAGTATTTTTTTACCACATTTTTTTATATTATTTATTTATTTATTTGTTTGTTTGTTTTTTATTATAATTTTTTTTTTTTACATCCATTTTACATCTTTGCATTTGCAAAATACTTTCTCTTGGATACTGACACAAAAAATAATTAGAAATTGTTATTCATAAAACTTTCATTTAAATAATTTATTACAAATTGTGAATGCACATAAATGTCATTATTTATTCCGCTTAGAGACATTCAGCATCTTTATGAGACTAATTATTGAGCAATGATTTAAGATTGTATTACAGAGAAAATGTTCGGCTTCACATACTAAATCGATGGAAGTTTGTGGACACATGATCATATGTGCTTTTTTGAATATTCCATTCCATATTTAGTCCCCATTTGCTGTTATAATAGCCTCCACTTTCTTGGGAAGATGTTCCACTAGATTTCTGCTTATTCCATGAGGAGGTCTGGGGTACAGTCAGTGTTTCAATTCATCTCAAAGGTGTTTAAATGGGTAGAGGTCAAAGCTCTATAGCAGGCCATTCAAGATCTTCAGCTTTATGAAGCTGGATATTGTCATGCTGGAACTGGTTTAGGTCTCCTTCCTCAAGTGAAACATCATATACAATTGTGTGCTTCCAAATTTGTGGCACCAGATTAGGGAAGAACCACATATGGCTGGAAAAGGCAGGTGTCTCAATAATTTGGTCCATGTAGTGTACCCTGTTCATAACCATTCCCTCGTTTATTAATTCAGTGGTCAGTGATTGTACTCTATTATATAGTAGATGCTATGGTGTTTTATGACATTTTGAGGCACAGTAGGAGATCTGATGGATTCTCTGGATGACCTCCTTAACACCAAATTCGCTTTGTGCTTACGAACCTCCCAAAGCAGGAAAGTCTAGAGTTGGTTACATTAGTTCTGAATCCATTTTCTTAATATATTGTGTGTCTCGCTCTTTACCTTCTATAAATTTATGCATTGTCTTCCATGGATCGAGTAGAAAAAAATGACCAAAGGTTTCTGACAAGTGATCCTATAATCCTTAACAGTATACTGCATCGCATGCAAGAACTACATCCCTGGATTTTTCAGTTCTTTCCCAATTTTGATGCAGACATGCAGTGAGACAAGAGCAAATTTTGTCCCCTACTGTTCAGCCTTGAATATATGAATATATTGTGATGTCACTTCAGTCGATGTTACTCTTTTCTATGATAAATGAATGGTATTGGCAGGAATACTCAAGTCTGCGTTCAAGACGTGTTTTGATTATGATTATTGTTGGAACATTTTCTAGCATAATTTATACCCTATAGCAAATCTGTACAAACAGTCTTTTCAGTTGTGCAATTCCATGTGCCACTTTTAACACACGAGTTTGGAAATTAGCCTAGTTTATTTATTTATTTATTTGTTTGTTTATTTTTTTATTCATGTACTTTGCTGCTGATGAAGTTAATGGTTTTCAGCTGCATGGCATGTCACTGTAATCTTTGTAACAAGGGGATTTCCTTGCAAGCCTATAGTCATTTGAAAATCAGTTCATTGGGTTTTCCTTACACACCACGCTAACACACACAGTGTCATCGAATGTGTGCTTTTGACTACAATTTCCAGACCTGTTTAAGCAGGGTCTAAATACACACGGTTACTGGTGCATTGTTGTGAGCGAAACTGCTGCCTCAAGAATGAACTATCCTTCAAAGTCACTTAGATCTTTCTCTTTCCACCTTGATACAAAATCGAGGTTTGCTGAGCTGAGATTTGAGGTATTTCCTTTATGGCATGGGAAGTGGTAAAGTGTTAATCGTGTTATCGCATCAGGCAGTGCACCTAGCCTGAAGCGTCTGCACTGTTTCCCCACTCGTTTATTCACTTTGTCATCCGTCAGTATATACAATAAAATCTTTGCCTTTTCCATTCCAAAAATACAACTGTAAAAATCGGGGTATATAATAATCACATGGTCAATTGCACATTGTTCATGCATATAAAATAGACATTGTGTGCAGTTGTAATGTCTCCATTTCTTTCTAAATTTTTCTTTTGTTTTGTTTGATAAGGCCCTGTTTTGTGTTGAAAATTACAAAAGGTTTGCACAGGCAATAATAGGGGTTCCGTGAAATTCCGGAGTAAGAACGGGAGCTTTAAGGATGGATTTGTACTGTAGTTAATGTCAACAGTCTGCTACACCGATTTAGGACTACAGTTGTTTCTGCGGGGGGAATCACTGCACCCCACAACATCATTTATCTCTAATAAATGGACATTCGGTGCAACCCAGATGAGGATAATTTCCCTCTTGAGTCTGGTTCATCTCAGGGTTTCTTCCTTATGCCGTCTTTGGGAATTTTTCCTCGCCGCAGTCGCCACCGGCTCGCTCATCAAGAACATCTTATTCATTTTAATCACCACATTATCTGTGTAAAGCTGCTTTGAGACAATGTTCGTTGTTAAAAGCGCTATACAAATAAAAATGAATTGAATTAATACTTCAACGAAACCTGTACGCATGAGGTGCAGGCAGTTTTGCTTTTTTTCTTGTTGTTTGAACTGCACAGTTCACTTGATTTTTGTTGTTCTTAATTAAATGCATCAGTCTTAAATTATAAATACCCTGTCCTTCAATTAGAGATGTATGATATATGTATATCGTGTACAATAACATCGTAATTGTTGTTTTAATGACATGCGATTTTATATTATTGAGTAAATCGCAAAACCCTAACAAAACACACCTACAGGGTGAGCGCATACATCACGTGATGAAGTCTAGACGGTTAGACTTGAGTGCATTCTTTCCCTGCATGATTGAGACTATGAAAACGCATTTAGAGTTAGAAATCAAGAAAATTCAAGAGATATGCCAGAAAATATGTATGATTTCCTATAGTTAATCAAAATCACATGCAAAGTGCAATTTGTTCTCTAAGAATCAGCACGATTACAAATGTGATATTGATTTTATTCAACAGTTCAATAAACAAGACATGAATGATTAAATGTAAGACTTTGTCTTCTCTGTCACTGCTGTGAACTGACCACCACCCAGAATATGAAAAATATAAAAAACAATGCGGAATCCACTGTTCACAGTAGTCCTTAATGTACCAGCATAATAACACACTCAAATATAGTTTAATTATTGTTATCGACAAAAAAAAAAATCAAATATCGAGAAGCAATTTTTTTTGTCAATTTTGCACAGCCTTACCTTCATTTTATTGTTTTAGTTAATCTCATTGACATTCTAAAGTAGTCATAAAATAATTTTTTTAACACATTTTCGAATCATGCAAAATTATCGGCAAAATTCCAGAAAATATCGACGTATGTATGTGTATATATATATATATATATATATATATATATATATATATATATATATATATATATATATATATATATATATATATATATATATATATATATATATATATATATATATATATATATATATATATATATATATATATATATATATATATATATATATATATATATATTTATTTATTTATTTATTTATTTATTTATCCCCTCCAATCTCGAATACCCCTAATGGAGACCATCTGAACTCTAGAATGTGTTTTTCCCAGATCACGCAGTCAGTCAAACATGACCACAGTTCACTTGGAAGAAAAGCCAGTTGAATGAAGGGGAAAGGACATGAGTTGTGTTAATCTTTTTTTTGTAAGCTTCCTGCTAGAATTTTTCTCTCAGCAGTGTTGGTACTCATGTATTTAATGATTTAACTCACTCAAAAAACTCAATTAAAGTTGCAGGTTTGTTTGAATGAAATAATAAAATTAAATGATTAATCTTTTCCATGAAACGATTTGCCCTTGAACGCATGTACGATCATGAACTAAAAGCCGTCTGACTCGTCAGTTTCAGCTCAACCATATTTCTGAACTTTTTTCTTGCCATTTTTGCAGCTTTGAAATAGAGGAGAAGGGGGAAAGACAGTTTCAATAGTGGCTTTTAAACTGCGTCATTAAGCATAATGACGTCAATGCAGCGCCCCCTAAGTGTCAGTGAATACGAGTTCATTTTTACTGATCAAACCAGCGAGGGGAAAAAACCCATGATGATTTAAATACTCCTGTTTATTTTCCCTTGCTAATGTGTCGTAATGTGCGATTTGGATTAAAGCCATGGCAGTAACGATAATCCTGGGAATTATGTTCAATCATGTTCAATTTTCTTCGAGTTTTGCACACAGCTATAACGACTTGGTTAGAGTAAGTTCTTGCAGCATGTTGGTGCATAAAATTCAAATTTGGCAGAAAAGCACTTGATTAGTGCCAAGAAAACAATGATATGTGGCCTAGTTTTATCTATCTATCTATCTATCTATCTATCTATCTATCTATCTATCTGTCTGTCTGTCTGTCTGTCTGTCTGTCTGTCTGTCTGTCTGTCTGTCTGTCTGTCTGTCTGTCTGTCTGTCTGTCTGTCTGTCCATCCGTCCATCTATCAATCTATACATTTATTTATTTATTTGTTTGTTTATTTAAACAATTTCTTGTTCTGCATTCATGCATTTATTCACTGTCTGTCTGTCTGTCTGTCTGTGTCTGTACATTTATTTATTTGTTTGTTTGTTTGTTTATTTGCATGCATTGCATTGCGAGTTGCTGTTGAAGCCTTTAGGAAAGCAAAATTTTCGGACTTCTCTAAACTTTGCTCTTTTTGTGTGCATGTAGGAAGCAGGAGGAGAGAACGCAACTACCCACGGACCCTCAGAGGACCGAAAGGAGAAGGTGCCCAGCCCTCACCTCAGCCAGCTGGTGGTTCTGACTGCCAGTAGCACTCTGTATGGGTTAGCAGAGCGTGTCGTCGCAACAGAGTCACTGTAAGAGCACCACTTTGTTTTAAAAATCCAAACATTTACTAGGCCAGGGGTCATCGTCTGGCAGTCTGCAATCCAGATGCAAACCCAGCAAAAAAATTATTTACCAGACTGAATTGTGTAACTGTGAATATCTCGTAGCAAAGACAATGAGCACATGGGGAAATAAAACTAGCTGCAGTTTATTAGCTCGAAACTTGATCCAGCTCAGGCCAGCTGGACCAGATCTTCTGTTGCAGTGTATCCAGTCACAAACATTTATTTAGCTGAAGGCAGCTCACCAGGTCAGTGGTAAATCATCTGGACACCAAACTGAACTTTTGTTATGTTTCCACACGGCTGGATTTAATTGCCGGATGTGTGCATCATGGTGGATTTTGGTGGTTGATTTGAGACCTGATTTGAGACATCAGTAAACAATATTTTTTTTATCAAACAATACAATTTTATATATCCGAGTAAAGAAAGGATGTCGTGAATAAACGTGTGTTGCATTAAAGGGTTTAATTTCACCTCTTTTATATTTATTTATGTAAATTTTTACTAAAAATGGTCAAACCGAAATGCGCACCGCATTAATCGCGCGTTAATAAAATTAGTGCCGTTAAAATGAATTTGCGTTAACTCGTTCTTAACTCGTTCAATTTGACAGCCCTAATTTAAATGGTTGGAAGAAAATTCCAGACAACATTCAAAAGGAATTGCAAATTGTATTCGCAATTGCGTTTTCCATATGTGGACGCATAAACTGACATAATCCAAAAGCAATTGCAAATCTCAAATTTCTGTCTGCGTTTTCCACTTCCAATCTGTCATTTAAGTGTCAGGGTATATTATTAAAATATATAAAATACATATTACATTATATGTCATTGGGAGTATATTATTGGGCGTCTTGGTATTGGGAAGTGACATCACTTAGAGTCGACGGCTAACATTTCGCGGAATGTTTGGAACAATGGTGGTAATGCAGGACATTATGATGCTCACGTAGTAAGTTAATGAACGTTCATACTTTACAGATTTCCTTTTACCCAGAAGTCATTAAGTTTTGTGTGTGCAGGGTGTTATAGAGGGCTTAAGTTGGGGGAGATCTGATCTAGTTGTATCTGAGGCAGCTACAGGAAGCCAGCAAGAGAAATATAGCAATGGGGTGGTATGGGTACAGCTTTGTCTCTGTCTGTCAGTACTCTCATCACACGCAGTAGGATAAAAATCACATGCACGTGCTTTGAATGGTTTTTACTGTAATGAGAGTGACTGTGATTCCTGTGAGGTGCTGTTTATATTCAGTTTCTCTTCTAGTTTGTCTCTCTGCAAAAGGCTCAGTAGGCATAAAAATCTGTAGGACAGACAATGTCTATCTTCTAGTTGTTTCATGTCATGTTCTTATTCAGCGCCAGTGAACATCTCCATTTTGTAATGTCTTCTAATGTTAAAATGCTGAAGTTCATATCTCCTTTCATTTAGCCAGTGACTTGACTTTACACATCAGCTGAACGGCTACTGTTTAGCATCCGGTCATTTTTAGTACCTTTTCCCAGTTCACTAATTTACTCTACCCCAGTACCCTGTCTAGGTAACCTATTTTGGTTGCCTGCCTCAGTACCCTTTTTTAATACCTTGGTACACTGCTTTTAGTACTCTGCATCAGCCACTTATTATTACACAGTTTTAGTACCCTGTCTAAGTATGCTATTTTAGTAGCCTGCCTCGGTACACTATTTTAGGGTCATGCCTCATTACCATTCCCAGAACCCTGTCTCAGTACCCTATTTTAGTACCCTGCTTTAGTACCCTATAGTACATCAGAATCTTATCTTGGTACCCTGCTTTAGGACCCTTTTATTTTTTTATTTTTTTATTTTATCTATGCTATGGTACCCTATGGTACATCAGATCCCTGTCTTGGTACCCTGTCTTAGTATACTATTTTAGGACCCAACCTCATTAACTCTCCTGAAAACTCTGTATCAGTACCCTATTTAAGTACCCTGCTTCAGTACCCTATAGTACTTTTGAACCCTGTCTCAGTGCCCTACCTCAGGATCCTGCCTCAGTACGGTGCCTTGGTGGAGGATTTATTTTTACCAGTTAGTTATATGAGTGAAAAAGCGATTCATAGAGGCGGGCACTTTTGTCATTTGTCTTCTAGCAGTTAGAGAAAGAAATAGAGGCAGGTCCTCTGAGGCCGACCCCACTCACATAGGTAACTATGGTCATATGTTCCTTGAGCGAAATCCCAGATTACTCGCCAAATTGCTGCGCTCTGGGTTTTTTTTTTTTCTTTCCAGGATCAGTTTTATCCATTAAACGCTACAGTGTTGTGGATTCTGATGACTTGCCTGCATCTTCACTAAACCAAATGAGGGCCAACCTCTGGATGACTTCTGGACTGTTAAATCACCTTTTGCTTTGAAATTCTTTTCTTGACATTCAGCTTTATTTCAGTTTTTTTTCTTTTTTGCATTTTTTTTTTCTTTTCTCAACTCTTATCTTCTCTGTCTCACATGCTCTATTTCTCTCCCACTTCCTGTCACACAAAAAAAAATCCCTGGATCTGAGTGACTGAAGAGCTGAAGAGCTGCATGCCCTAATCCAGAGTTTAGAGATACAGCCATCTAGGATGCCAGATGGCATTTGGTACACGCCAGGCTTAAAGCCTACAATCATACATCTGGCAGTTGATGGGAAAACTGTGAAGGAACTTCATTGTGGATTTCCTTACATTTGTAACGGGCCTGTTCTCGATCGCTTGGCGCTGAGTGCTAGTTGATATTCCTGGTAGCCCTCCATTTGAAGCATGCACATGCTCTGAATGTACGCCATTTAATAGTTCCATTACCACAGGGCACATTTCAGAAGAGGTGAGCTCCAGTACCACACTCTCTCATGCTTAATGGAATACTCAATGAAGTCCAGAAAAACCTGTGCAGGGATCATGATAAGAGGTGACAAAGATAAGGGCAGGAAACAGAGCTGCTCATTAATGTCTAAGCTGCATAGTTATACCAGCATGACCTGAATAAGTTCAGACGACAGGTTTCTAATCTCCACCTCATATCTCAGCTAAATTGTTTTCTACTTCTCGTTTCATATTGTTTTTGAATACACCATCAATAATTCATGTAGGTTCATGTGAGAAGGTATTTACAGTCCACTGAATTGCATCAGAATTTAGTTTCTACATGTAGTAGCTTGTAATGGATTCTTTTATTGTAGTGTCGTTATCACTCGTTTTCTGTTTATGAATGATAAATAGCTCACTGATTACATACTCAATTTTTCTATTATTAGTTAAAAATGTTGAAACCAGATACATTGTAACAAACATTATCTAATAGGCTGCTATAATATTTATCTAAAACAACTGACACCACATTTATAAATTTGATGTTATAAATGTGGAGGTTTTATCGCACTTGCTTCAAAAGAATGTTTTCATATCTCCGTTTTATTATTATTATTTTTTTAACATGTTTTCTTTCTGCACTTTGGTCTGAGTTTCTTCACTTCTTGAATGATTCTTTACTTGAAAATGTTTTTTTTTTTTTTTTTTTTCCCAAAAAGGTAAAACCTGAGTGAAGAGTCAATATTATCTTGTGGTAGCTGCTTTCCAGAATTCAAATACCTCTTCAAGTATGGACTTTGGCTGGATCACTCAAGGACATTTACAGAGTTGTCCTATAGCCACTCCTTTGTTATCTTGACTGTGCTTAGGGTTGTTCTCTTGTTTGGAAGATAAACTGTCACCCCAGTCTGAGGTCCAGAGTGTTCTAAAGCAGGTTTTCATTAGGGATGTCTCTGTACATTGCTGCATTCATCTCTCCCTCGATCCTGACTCATCTCCCAGTTCCTGCTGCTGAAAAACATCCCAACAGCATGATGCTGCCACCAACATGCTTTACTCTAAGGATGGTATTGGCCAGTTGATAAGCGGTGCCTGGTTTCCTCCAGACATGACGCTTGGCATTCAGACCAAAAAGTTCAATCTTTGTTTCTCATGGTCTGGGAGTCCTTCAGGTGCCTTTTGGCAAACTCTGGACAGGCTTCCTTTATTTCCTTCAATCTTTGTTTCTCATGGTCTGAGGGTCCTTCATGTGCATTTTTCTGAGGAGTGGCTTCTGTCAAGCCACTCTACTATACAGGCCTGATTGGTGGAGTGCTGGAGAGATAGTTGTTCTTCTGGAAGGTTCTCTTTCCACAGAGAAATGCTGGAGCTCTTTAATAGTGACCATCGGGTTCTTGATCACCTCCCTGACTAAGGCCCTTCTCCCCGGATCTCTTAATTTGTGCCTCAATATAATCCAGTCTCGAAGGTCTACAGACAGTTTCTTGGACTTCATGGCTTGGTTTGTGCTCTGACATGCACTGTTAACTGTAGGACCTCATATAGACAGGTGTTGTCCAATCAACTGAATTTACCACAGGTGAAATTCAATCAAGTTGTAGAAACATCTAAAGGATGATTAGTGGATACTGGATGCACCTGAGCTCAATTCTGAGTATCATGGCAAAGTCTGTGAATACTTATGTGATTTCAAACACACATAATAAATGTGTTGAACGTATTTGTGTTTATGTAAACAAGGCAATAATTGCATTTAAAAGTAATTGCAATCCAATTGTCCTGAAAGTCACCAACACGCTATATAAAATCTCTTCGATTTATCATTTAGTTCTTTATTATGTAATGATACAGTTGACATTTGCATTAAGTTCCTTTTAATTGATTCTATAATAAGTAAAATCTTCACTGTATGACTATTAATAATGAATAATGCGATAATCGCTTTGTAAATATTATTTCTCGGGGAACATGTCAGTCATGACATTTGAGAAACATGAGCCTCAGTGTTACATTCGACGGGAATGTGACTGTTCTTATGTTAGTGCTGAAACAATCACTGATAGATGTGTGTTTCCATTTTTTTAATTAGCATGAAAAATTTACTTTCTGCTCCGCCATCTGAGCGTGACAGATAATTCGACTGCGGTTATTTTGACCAAATCTATCAGTCCAGTTCATCATCTTTGGTCTAAGCACGACATTCATTATTTTATAAAGAGCTAGCAAATGAAAACATCGTCTTTATCCTGGCAGACTGTTTTTACAGCCGTGTTTATTCCTTATATACCTCACAGGATTTTTCCAGACAAAAGGCGTGGACAAGGTTATAATGTAATACAAATAAATACATTTCTGTGCCATCTAAAATATATTACAGCCAGAAAAGAAAGACTCATTTTGGTCATAACCTTTTTTTTTTCCATCTCTTTCACCTGAATTCAGGCACAGCGACATCTGACAGGTTTTCCCAGACTGCCACACAAATACAACTGTCTAGATCTTGTTGTTTGTTGCAGCTCTGTTACTCTGGAAACTTGTTAGCACTCCACAGGTACATGGTCATGCACAGTGCATGTGCGAGCAAAGATAAAGCTGATTTGCGGATCGATGTGGACATTTCCAGGCACAGCATGGTCACATTGGCGGACTTCTGAGGTGCAGTCCTTATTCCAGCTTGTCCAAAATAGTCCTAATAGAATGACGACAGTTTCAATGGCATTCTCAGATGTATAACACTGTCTGATTTGGATTATGCAAAAGATGCGATGAGGGTATTAATGTGTGCGTGGGTGTGTGTCCTCTACATCGTCTCTACGTGTATCCTTTTAGCTTGACAGCAGTTCATTTATTGCTGTTCCCGATGACAAGTTCGGGGCGTGCTCTAAATTATTGCTGACCCTCAGCCAAACACATTAGTGTTTACTGACCTTACACCAGGCAGTAGGAAATGCAATGTGGTCGTATATGTGTCTTTTTTAAAGTGCAGGGCCACAGCTGAATGTGAATCCTTATACAAAAAAGGATCAATCTGCATCAATCAGCTGCTTTACCAAGTGTAAAAACTGTAGTTTTTTTTTTTTTTTTTTTTTAAGCGTTTCTTTCCAGTGCACTTGACCTTGTATTTAAGTGTGCTCCTTTAGAACTGCTAAGTTGTTTTCCCTTGAACATCAACAGAAAGTGTTTACCGGGCTGAAGGTAATGTTAAATAGGACTGTAAGTGGAAACTGTATACACACACACACACACACAGAGGTGTGAAAAATCAATGTTCAGTGGAAACACCTTTTGCCTGCAAAACAGCATCAATTTTTCTATGTACACTTGCACACAGTTTTTGGGAAAAAAACTTAGCAGATAAGTTGTTTCAGACATCTTGGAGAACTGATGATGATGATGGTGATGTTGAGATCGGGACTCTTTGGGGCTAATACTATTACTTTTAGGCCATTTTTTCTTCTCTACGTTAAATATAGTTTTCAATGACGTTGGCTGTGTATTTGGGGTTGTTGTCTTGCTGTAGAATTAATTTGGGGCCAATCAGACGCCTTTCTGATGGTATTGCATGATAGATAAGTACAGTATCTTTCTGTATTTCTGTATGGACTGTATTTTATCGTCGTCACTCCCAACGAAAACCTCAACATCTTCAGCTCTGCTACCTCCAGCTCCACCTCCTGTCTTTTACTCAATGCCACTGTCTCTAATCCATAAAACATCGCAGGTCTCACCACAGTCCTATAAACTTTCCCTTTCACTCTTGCAGATACTCTTCTATCACAAATCCCTCCTGCTATCACTCTTCTCCACCCACTCCACTCTGCCTGCACTCTTTTCTTCACTTCTCTAACACACTCTCCATTACTTTGCACTGTTGACCCCAGGTACCTGAACTCCTCCACCTTCTCCACCTCTTCCCCCTGCGACTGCACCACTCCACTGCCCTCCCTCTCATTTACACACATGTACTCTGTCTTACTCCTACTGACTCTCATTCCCCTTCTCTCCAGCACCTACCTTTTAACTACCACTTTATTATCATCCAATATATTTTCTCATATTTTCTATTATATATATATATATATATATATATATATATATATATATATATATATATATATATATATATATATATATATAAGATAAGATGAACTTTTATTTGTCCCACAGGGGGAAAATGTACGTTACAGCAGCAAAAAGAAAACGTGCAAATATGAAGTGGAAACACAGTACAAAATATATGCAGTACAGTATATAAATACAAATGGTATATAAAAACAGCACTACTAGGAGTAGTTACACTATCAAACAAACAAATTGCACTACAGTCAGTAATGTGTTCAGCTTCTTAGTGACATGTTAAAAAGTCACTAGTGAAGTAACCCTCGTTCTTTCTGCAGTGTGTTTCTGGCCGAGCAGTTTGAGCTTCTCCAGCCTCATCTGGACACCATGATGCCTCCAGCCAAGAAGCCTTTTCTGCAACAGTTCTACTCCCAGGTCAGCATGCTTCAATTCTATTTCTGGATTTGCCCTTTTGTGTCTTCTTCATCAGTTCATTCTCTCCCTCTCTCCCTCTCTCTCTCTCTCTCTCTCTCTCTCTCTCTCTGTGTCTGGGTGATACGGGGCAGTGGTGATGTCACGTTCACGCTTGTTATCAGAGCTTTAAATTGCTGCTACTATGTCTTGATCTCATTCGTCCTCTCTACAGGAAGGATAAATATAGCCACGATTTTCTGGACACAGTTTTAGTCCAGTCCTCAACTAAATGACCTTCATAACTTCTCCGTATCGCATCAATGCACAGACCTTTTGCTGGAATTCAGGATTTTTTTGTGCTTAGTTACTTGTGTGTGTGTTTGAGTGTGTTGCGGTTTGTTCTGTATAAATGAGGTGTTCCCATATCGTTGACTGCAAAAGATCTCTATCTCTATATTAGGAATTAATAATTTAAACAAAATGACTTTTCCAAATATGAAGGTGCGTTCAATTCAAACCGGGACTTTTGAGTTTATAAAATAAAAGAACAAAGAGTGGAAACTGCATTTATTTTTGACACACTCCCCTGCTACATTTAGAACATTTTTCTGATGTCTATGTAACATGTTACTATGTAATGATTCAGCATAGAAAGATTTGTCAGTATACCTGAACCATCCTAGGACAGTCTGCTTTACTTCATCATCAGGGAACCCCCACGACCGGGATCGTCACTGACGGCCATCTTTGAAATGTTTACACCGTTCAAATGTTGGCCATCTTGATTACGATCTATGGACTATCAGTAACAGGACACACCCACCACTTACTCCTGTGTGTGGTACCGCAACACTAGCATCCATTTTTATACCTGTAAAATGAATAGTCCCAGTTTGACTCAAACGCCCCTAGTGTAATTGATGGTAAACAAAGAGGCAATGATGAGAATTAAAGGTGGGAATACAAATTATTCAGGAATATTTTCTAAGGTGCCACTATTTATGGTTTAGCTATAACGTAGCGTGAACCTTTTTTGTTGCTACGGCAAGAACAAAAGAAGAAACACCTGAAAATGAGTTTATGCTCTGTTAGCTAAAGTAGTGCTCAGTGTACAGTGACTATAAAAAGTCTACACACCTTTATGTACACCTTTATGTAATTGTAGTTTTTTTAAATATCAAGACAGAAGTAGCAAAACATAAATGTCAAACTGTGTGACATCTTTAATGTGAACTTCCAAAAATACTAAAAAAAATTAATTAATATTTAATAATTGGGAACATTAAAAAAAAAAACACACACCCCTCCCAACTTATATTTTGTGGAAGCACATTTTGCCTTTTACGGCATCAAGAGTCTGTTATTTTCACACAGTTTTTTCAAATTACAAGGGGATCTCCTGTGTATGGATTGGAGACCTCTTTGCAGTTGAGGATGGTTGCACATAAAAACCTAAACATCCATGAAGTTACTAAGCAGCTCAAGGACTTTAAAGATAGACCAACAGTCTGATACAGTGGCTCAGGACCACAGGTTGCATGAACAGTTTTGCATTTCAGCCCCAATCACTGCACACCTCAACAAAGATGAACTGCAATGAATGGACAATCTGTGATGAGGATGAGTTCCCATTTGAGTCTGGTTCCTCTCAAGGTTTCTTCCTTGTGCCATCTAAGGGAGTTGTTCCTTGCCACTGTTGCCACCGGCTCGCTCATTAGGGACAAACTTACAGTTATAAGAAACTTATAGGCACTAAACTTATACATTCTTCTATTTCCACTTTATCTCTATAAAGCTGCTTTAAAACAATGCCCCTTGTTAAACGCGCTCTACAAATAAAAATGAATTGAACTGAATTTCAGGTCATTCAATAGGTTTTCAGTGGGGTTCGATATCTGGGCTCTTGCTGGACCATTACAGGATTTAGATTATTCTTTTCAAATGTAACAAGTCTGACATTTATGTTGTTATTTCTGTCTTTTTCGGCTTCTCCCATTAGGGGTCGCCACAGCGGATCATCCGTCTCCATGCCCCCCTGTCCTCTACATCTGCCTCTTTCAAACCAACTACCTGCATGTCTTCCTTCACCACATCCATTAACCTCCCCCTTGGTCTTCCACTTTTCCTCCTTCCTGGTGGCTCCATCCTCAGCATTCCTCTGCCCTTCCTCTTATTCACACACATGTACTCTGTCTTACTTCATTCCCCTTCTCTCCAGCACGTACCTCCACCTCTCCAGGCTCTTCTCAACCTGCTCCCTACTCTCACCACAAATAACAATATCATCTGCAAACATTATAGTCCACTTCTTTCTGACCTCATTCTTTAACCTGTCCATCACCACTGCAAACAGCAAAGGGCTCAGAACCGATCCTTGATGCAGTCCAACCTCCACCTTGAACCAGTCTGTCATTTCTACTGCACACTTCACTGCTGTCACACTGTCCTCATGCATGTCCTGCACCACCCTCACATACTTCTGACACACTTGCCATCCTCATACAATACGTACCCTTTCTCTAAATACACAAACGCACAATGCAACTCCTTCTGACCTTCTCTATACTTCTCCAGCAACATTCTCAAAGCAAATAATGCGTCTGTGGTGCTTTTCCTCGGCATGAAACCATACTGTTGCTCACAGACGGTCACCTCTTCTCTCAGCCTGGCTTCCACTACTCTTTTGCATTACTTCATTGTGTAACTGATCACCTTAATTCCCCTGTAGTTACTGCAGGTCTGCACATCTCCCTTATTCTTAAAGATTGGTACCAGCACACTCCTTCTCCAATCCTCAGGCATCTTCTCACCTTCCAAAATCCTGTTAAACAGTCTTGTTAAAAACTCCACTGCCATCTCTTCTAAACATCCCCCTGCTTCCTGTACAATCAAATAAAATTAGCCTCACACGTCAGCTGCAGTTTAAAAGGACTTTCATCCTTTCAGCTCAGTGCAAAGTATTTACGCTCATGTGAGTTCTGTCGTTCATCAAATCTTGGTTTTGTATTTTGATTTATACGTTGTTGTTTTTTTAAATCTCATTTTGGTTCCACACCTACATTCTTGTTTTCCCAGTTTGTTTACTGATTGCTTGATTCACATTAATTTTAGATATATATAGGTTTGGATTATAAATTGAATTTGTCCGCTTGTTTGTTTAATTGAAATCTACTTAATCTAAATTTGCATCCGTTCCCACTTCATTACATGAAGGGGGAAAGGATGCAGTTAAAAATGAAGGAAAAAGAGTGTAGTTATGATTACCACTGGTTTTATCTAGTTGAACTTTGAGCTGTAAAATTAGGCAATAAAAAAAAGAAAAAAATTAAAAAAAGATTGAGAACGAGAATATGATTGGTCTCAATCAAAGAGTTGTACAATGACATTTTATGTCTCTGCTTGCTAGGATGGTTTGGGTTTTGGTAGGTACCTCTGGATTTCCATCAAATTCAGAAATGAATTACTGATTACCCGATTACTGCCACACCTGTTCTCATTAAAGAAATCTCCTAATTAGGACCTGCCTGACAAATTGAATTAGAGCAAAAGATGCCGAGATCCACAGAAATTCAGAAACAAATGAGAAAGAGTAATTGAGATCAATTAGTCTGGAAAAGGTTATAAAGCCATTTATAAAGCTTTGGGACTCCAGCGAACCACAGTGCCATTATTTACAAATGTAAAAACGTGGATCAGTGGAGAATCTTCCCAGGAGTGGCCGGCTGAACAAAATTACCCCACAACAACATCCAAAGAACTGCAGGCCTCACTTGCCTCAGTTAATGTCAGTGTTCATGACTCTACTATAAGAAATAGACTGGGCAAAAATTGTCTACATGAGTTCCAAGATGCAGAGTTCCAAGATGAAAACCACTGCTGTGCAAAAAGAACATAAAGGCTCGTCTCAGTTTTGTCAGAAAACTGCTTTATTATCCCCAAGACTTTTGGAAAAATACTCTGTGGACTGACGAAAAAAAAGTTGAACTTTTGAGATGGTGTGTGTCCCATTACGTCTGGGTATAAGTAACACCGCATTTCAAAAAAAGAACATCATACCGACAGTAAAATATGGTGGTGGTATTGTGATGGTCTGGGGCCGTTTTGCTGCTTCAGGACCTGGAAGACATCTGTTCGTGACCTCAAGCTGAAGCGAACTTGGGTTCTGCAGCAGGACAATGATCCAAAACACACCAGCAAGTCCACCTCTGAATGTCCCTGAATGTCCACCCTCCAATGTTGCTGAATTAGAACAATTCTGCATAGATGAGTGGACCAAAATTCCTCCACAGCGCTGTAACAGACTCATTGCAAGTTATCGCAAACGCTAGATTGCAGTTGTTGCTGCTAAGGGTGGCCCAACCATTTATTAGGTTTAGGGGCAAACACTTTTTCACACAGGGCCATGTCGTTTTTGGATTTTCTTTTCCCTTAATAATAAAAACTTTTATTAAAAAACTGCATGTTGTGTTCACTTGTGTTATCTTTTACTAATATTTAAATTATTTTGATGATCTGAAATATTAAAGTGTGACAAACATGCAAAGAAATAAAAAAATCACACCACTATGTGTGTGTGTGTGTGTGTGTGTGTGTGTGTGTGTGTGTGTGTGTGTGTGTGTGTGTGTGTGTGTTATTACAACAAAATACAACACAGGAGTAATCCAAGGTTAAATTGTGTTACCTTAAAAAAAATGTCAGGTGTAAGTTTTACCTCCTGCAGGGTGACAGAGGAAACAGTTATGAGGCTTCAAAAAGAGTCACAACGAAGCAACAGCTCTCTGTTTTTTAAGACCATTACAACTGTGCCACCTACATCATTTGGAGCAGTTCAGAATAAATATTTGTTTAATAACTTGTACAACCTACTCACCAGAGATGCAGACTCGTAATGCATACTCACATAATTTGCATCGCTCCTCAGAGGCTGTAAGCCAATGGTACCACTCGTATTTACTGGTCTGGAAGTGGCGAACAAACCATTTCCCAGGCTGAGACAAGCTAGCTAGCTTTGGGGTTGTCATCACAATGTCTTGCTTTTCTGGAAAAGTCCGTCTTGAAAATGTTTTTTTTAACTATGTTCGAGACCAAATAAATTTTTATTTCTCCTTCAGCCATTGTGGGCATTAAAAAAGTCTTAACTCAGATGTATTAATGTGTGCAGAGCTACAGACGTGTTTTGACAGTTGAACTTGGCTGTAACAGTGACCAACCAATCAGAGGACGGAAAAATGCTGACGTTATTCTGGGCCAGCTAGCTGTGAGGCGAATTTGAAATCTGCCCAGACCCATTTCTAATAGTGACTAGGGTAAAAAGGACAGCACTACTGATTGTGAAGGCCCTGGGCAGATTAGATAGACATGGCAGCACATAGAGGCTGAAATCTGATCGGACAAAGAATCTAACATACACGTGCTACATATATAAATGTAATATGAAACGAAGAAGAGAGAAGGCTTTGCTGGCCCTGAACGCCCACCATTGGTATTTACAGAATGTTTTTTTTTTTACAAATGTCAACCTTGGACCTTTGCTTCCTTTTTATTGAAATATTCGCAAAAGGTGTCATTATTAAGCCTTCAAAACCCCCACGTGTAAATCACTAACCTCAACAGTCTGTAATCCAGAAGTACAGAATAATTAAGGAAAGTTAAAATGTCCAAGATTCTGTCAAGAACTGATTGATCACCACCCACTTTATAATTACACCATGCTTTGGACCTCTGAAATGAACAGTTCAGTTTGCACTTTCAACATAAAAGTCGCATAAAATTTCACATTCACAGCTGATTTTTCCAGGAAGAATTGTGCTGCTTCTGTCTTAGTATTTGTGCATGACTTATTTGGAAATGTAGTTCTAAATCCTGTGCTCTCTTGCAGACGGTGTCCACAGCCAGCGAGCTACGCAAGCCCACTTACTGGATAGTGGCAGCTAAAGCCATTGATTATGAGCAGATGCTGCTGCTGATGGCGGGAGTGAAATGGGACATTAAAGAGATAATGTCACAGCACAACGTCTATGTGGATGTCCTTTTAAAGGTAATGTGTTGTGTGGTGCTGAATGGGCTTTTATGTGAGCTGATGAGTACATTGTCTTACTTTCTCCCAGCCAGACTCCATGTCTCTATTTTCAGATATAAGCAGAAGGGTCATGGACAGGTTACAGCCGCTCGGTTAAAGGTTAGGTTTAACCCAGTAGAAACCCGATTTCCTGTAATTATTTGTGATACACTTACTATGAATTATCACAATCGTGTAATGACTGAAAGATCTTAAGATCTTTCTGTCTTAAGATCTTTCTGTCTTAAGTTTCAAGACTTCTTTCGGCTTCCCTCATGTCGCCACAGCAGATCATTCGTCTTCATACCCTCGTGTCCTCTACATCTGCCTCTTTCAAACCAACTACCTGCATGTCTACCTCATCACATCTAAAAACCTCCTCCTTTGTCTCGCTCTTTTCCTCTTTCCTGGTGGCTCAATCCTCAGCATTTTCCTACCAACAATGGTGCACACACAAAATATTGACAATTGGACACAGTTGTGACGTTTACTTGGCGGGTTCCTAAGTTTTGTTGCCGGTTATTTTGACAATAATGACTGTATGTTGATTTATTTTCAGAGGACAGTAAATCTGTTGCTCTTCAAACCTTAAAAGTAGAAGCCTCTGTTTTGGAGTTTGAGTCAAAGAAACAAATACATTTAGGGGTTATTTTTTGCTCAAAATTAACATTCAACTGTCACGTTCAGAATACAGTTAAAAACTCGTCAAGATTACGCCCCGTTATCATCTTTTCTGGTTGCAGAAAAATAGATTAATACTTTAGTTTGTTTTTACCCATCGTTTACTTTCATGTTTGCTTGTTGGGGTTTTAAAATCTACTTCTACTACAAATTGCAGGTTGTTCAAAATGCAGCTGCTAGGATTTTCACAAAGACCAGGTCTGGTGAGCGTTTTTCTGTCGGTTTGGAGTCTTTGCATTGACTCCTTGTTAGGTTTCCAATTGATTTTTTTTTTTTTTCTGATGAACTACAAGTTTCTACACGGTAAGGCTTCTCTTTACTTATCACAACTTTTAACTGTCTACACTATAAGGCGTGCTCTTTTCTCCTCTGATTCTGGTCTTTTTAGTTGTTCCTCCTATCCGTTTACATTCGATGGGTGGCCAGGCTTCTTCCTGCGCACCAAAACTTTGGAATTCTCTACCCAATGAGATTAGACAGGCTCTTTGAGTGTTTTTTATTTATTTATTAACACTGAACGCAAGAGGCTGGAAGGATTTAATTAAAGTAATTGTTCTTTTTAATAATTCGCAAATAGACCACAGACTATCTCTACTATATATATATTTTGCACACATACATACACCCTTATACAAACGTGAATAAAAACATGGGCCCAATCTACATCAGCAGGACTTCCATCTTAACATTGCACACTGTACACGTTACAAATGCACAAACGTCTGTTTCTTGCATTTGCACTATAGTATGTAATGTTTTTCCTCTTTATGTCTGTATAATTTATGTCAAAGGCTGCTGGCAGCATTCACAGAGAAAGAATTTCATTGTCTCTACATAAGACAGTAAACTCTATGATGCAGTAAAGCAGATGACTATAATAGAAACAGATTTCAAATTTGGAGCTGTTTATACTTAGGTTGTTATATGTTGAGTCTTGATTTTTGTTTTGTCTGCAAATGCATGTTGGATGTCTTTTGAATTCTGGCCCACACCCCTGAACAAATGTAAGTTTTCCTGTTACTAACGTGCTTTAAAGTCTCCACATAAAGAAAACACTTAAAAATAATATTTAAAGGTTTTTTTATTTTGGTTGGCCGTGACCTTTACTTGTCTCTCTTTCTACAAACATCAGTCATTAAGCCTATTTAATTCAGATTCTTCTTCTTCTTCTTTTGGTTTCTTCCATTAGGGGTCGGCACAGTGGATCATCTGTTTTCATATTCCATTGTCCTCTACATCTCCCTCTATCAAAACAACTACCTGCATGTCTTCCTTCACCACATCCATACACCTCCTCTTTGGTCTTCCTCTTTTCCTCCTTCCTGGTGTCTCCATCCTCAGCATTTTCCTACTGATATACCCCATGTCCCTCCTCTGCACATGTCCAAACCATCTCAATCACACCTCCCTCACCTTGTCTCCAAAACGTCCTACATGCGCTGTCCCTTCTATCACAAGTCATATATAATTCAGATAGTTTTATAATAATAATAATGCCAAAATTGTATCTATAATGCACCCGCTTTGTTATACAATACAGATGATCGAGGGCAAAGATTTAAATTGTTGTAAATGACCTCCTAAAGTATTTCGAAGACATTTTGTCAACAAAGACTGAACTAAATGATTTCATCACAGATTATTTTCCCAAAAATGTTAACATGAACAGAGATTAGGAAATCAGGAAACAACAATGAAGTCCCTGTGAGTGACTTTTACCTCAGGTGGAAAAGGAAAATATTTCAATAACAAAAAAAACAATCAGTGGTAGAAATTATTACAAATTCACCACATGACTGATGAAGTTCCAGTCTTTCACATGTATTTATCTATTAAATGAATATTGTTTGCATGTGCTTTTTTTAAAGTAGGATACTGACTGCTGAATACATCTTTCTACTTGTTTTACTGCACAAAAGATGTAGAAATCAAATATTTATGAATCCAAATGTCCACTGCAGTACATTTCAGCATAAATAGATTTGACCTAAAAGGACAAGTACAGCATCTGCTCAAATTGGACCCCCACATAAATCAACTTTATGAATTATATGAAAACTATTTGCTTGGCTAAAATAAATTGGAGCATCTGACTGATCTGTCCTCCTTTACCCTCTTTCTGTTTTTTTTTTTTTTTTAAAGGCACACCATGATCCATGTAGCACATCAAGTACTAATGGCGATCTTTAAGCTCTTCTTCCTGCTACTAACCTTTTTACAATGTTAGGAAGAGAGCATCGAGTAAATTTACTCATTACAATGAGTTCAAATGCGTAGAAATAAAAAAATCTAAAAGGAAATTGTATCTGAGGTGAAGATTCTGTCTGCAGTTTTTTTTAATTTTTTTTTATCGTTTTTCTTTCTGGCCACGATTTTCTGTGTCTCTGAAGTTCATCCAGATTTAAAGGTCATGGATATCAGTTATGTGACAGATGCTAAATAACTGAATTGGCAATAATTTGGAAGGATTTCAAAAAGGTAAATAGAAGCATCTCTATGGAATATATAGTATGTATAATAACTCATTCATCTGGATTCTTTTTTTTTCTTTCATCAGCATGCCAGAGATCATTTGCGTATTGGTTATAATGTATTATTGGAGAAATCTACATAAAACAGATGGAGTTTGATTAATGAATATAAAGCTTATTTGCGGGTTATGGCATCTAACTCCCCGACTTACTGTCTACTGTAATAGGAACACCTGTACATCTGCTTACTGACTGTTATCTAATCAGCCGGTAATGTGGCAACAACACAATACGTAGAATCATGCAGATAAAAGACATTTAATGGAGAAAGCGTGATATCAATGTTTCACTGTTGCTAGATGGGTTGGAACCACAGTTCTAAGTGGTGCAGGCTACAATGTTCGATGTCTCTAGTATAATTACTACTTAACTACCATATGTTCCTGCTGGGATGAGCTTTGTTTTATTAGGTTATGGAACTGGTTTTGTTGTGTTTTAACAATGGAGACAAAACTTGCGGAGCTCACCAAGCTAATAACAGCAAGTATTATATTGAAGTCTGTCTTCCATAATACTCTCTTATTTCCTGACTAGATTTCAGATCATAAAAGCTGGCAAGGCACCAGGGTTATTCAGCTTAATCACCGAGTTTGTTTCTTGTCTAACAATGGCAGTGCAAATACTTAACAATGTACACAACCTTGCTGGATTATTTTCTGAAAATTATAAGTTCAAAAAATAATGTTGTTGTTTTTGCTTCATTTTTCTGGAGATTCAATGCATCATCGTTTTCTGTTTCTATCAGCATTTACATTTTTTTTTTATTATCCTGTAGAACTGTACCAAAGATTGTAACTGAATAATGGGATGGAATCTATAATCATCATCATCATTATCATCATCATTTAGAAAGTACATTTGGGTCTACTGGAGAAAGACAAGATGTTTTACTTCCTGATATCCTTTAAGGCAGGGGCACTCAACTGTTTTGTGGGAAACAAAGCCATTGTTTTTGACTCGGAATTTTCGGAAAAATATGTCTGTCATTATAATTATTACAGACAGACAAACAGACAGACAGACTAACAAAGTAATAGAAAGGCAGATAAATTCTAAGTATTGGGACATTTGGATATTTCAGACGTGTGTGGTTAGTCCCTAAACTGGTACTGCAAAGTTGAGGCACACAACTGTATAGGAGGCACAAATCCAACTCCATGGTTTACATGGTTATAGTGGAAGATCTTCTACTACAGAGCTCTGACATCAACCCTATTTGAACACCTTTGGGATGAATGTGAACTGACTACACCTCAGGCCTCCTCACCTACATCAGTACCTGACTTTACTGACTTTACCAGCACCCGTGTAGCTGAATAGTCACAAATCTCCACGAGCACACTGATTGGTCACAGGCACCTTAGTTATGTTTTTACTTTTAAATTTATAGCTTTAAAACATCCATGATATTAGTTTATATAATAAGAAACAGTTTTTGAAATGAAACTGAAGCTGAATCAAATGAGTGATGGGTCTGCCCTAAAGCTTTACTGCGTTATAGAGGAAACTGCTTGCTTGGTATGGCTAAACCTTACAACTGAAATGAAGAGGACATGCTTTTACAGACTCGGAGGAGGATTTCATTTTGTGTAGGAAATAGCAAAGTCATCGAATTGGCTTCTTTTGCTGACTCGATATAACACATCAGTGCATCATCATTAAAAAACGAAAAGAAAAAATCAACAAGTTCCAAACCACACGAGCACAGATGGAAGTTGTTAAACTGTGGATAAATGTTGCAGCAGTCGTCTGAACATTCTGTTTCTATGTTATAGGAATTCGAGGAGTTCAACAAACGGCTGGGTGACGTTTCCAAACAAGTGCGGATCCCCCTTCCTGTTTCGAATGTCCTCTGGGAGCACTGTATCCGTCTGGCTAACCGAACACTAGTTGAAGGGTGAGTGGTCACATCTGCCCTGAGCATCTAGACCAATGATGCAATCACTGAGACTTTTATAGCATCGTAATAATGTTAGAGCTTTCATTTTGATTTGTCAGATCAGTTTTGTCAGTAGTTTTGGCTGTATGTCAATGCTCTCATTCTAACTGCTGAATTGTTGACTATAGTAACGCAAGACTTGTATGACGTATACTCAGTTTGTGTGAAGACATAAATGACTCTTAGAGGAAAGCGCCGTCTATCCTTCAACAGTAGCGGACAAAGTCAAAAGTAGAGATACACTCAAAAACAAAAGTGCTCTGTTTAAACTCCATTTTTTGCTTTTAAATGTCTAAAGTACTATGATTTATTATGGCTATAATGTTCCTATTATCATTTCTGTCAAAAGACTCTTTACTTATTCAACTCAGGTCAGGTAAAAAGAGTTTTTTACTCTCAGCACACTGATCTTTTAATAGAATGATATTAAAGTCAAACACAATTTAATATCTATTAAAATGATCATGATCCCAAAACCTTTGTTTTTCAACTACTTCAGTAGTTTCTATTATCATTTATTCCTCTGAAAATGTTCTGCCTGATGTTGAACTGATGCTTAACTGAATGTTGGTGATAAGTAGATACATGAAGCGCCAATCATAACCAGCTCAAAACAGAGCGCGCGCTCGACCCCGATTGGTGGCTCGCTGCGTGTTTGACCAGCTTTAATCCACTGAGTTTTTATCCTCTCTTAAATAGAAAGTAAAAAGTACGATATTTGACTTTGAAATGTAGTAAAGTTAAAGTCTCTCCAAATGGAAAAACTTCAGTAAAGTACAGATACATAAAAAAAAAAAAAAAAAAATTACATTGACTTCGTTGCTGTCCACCGCTGCCCTCCTATGCATACTTAAGTTTATAAATTGTGATTGGTAATGTATGTGTGATTGACTGGAGTGAGTGAGTGAGGGAGAAAGAGAGAGAGAGAGAGAGAGAGGAGAGAGAGAGAGAGAGAGAGAGAGGGGTAACACAACAGGCTAATATTTTTTTATATATTTCCCTCAAAAGATCGAACACAGAAAGGCTAGTGATAAAATGATTGGTTGTCTGGTTGGCTGTTTATGGTGTTTATGTATATTTGTATATGGGAAAATATCTCTATATAAAGAAGAGACTTTTCGGCTACAGTATGCCTAATTTGTAAATAAGTGGGTTTGAGGCAGCATTTACAATTTCCCCCAATAATATAAATATATTTCTAGAAAGCTGGCTTTGAGTGATGGAGGTTTTCACTGCTGCATCCATCAAGATTTCGATTCAGCTTTCTCTTATCTGGTGTCACTGTGTATCTAGGAGAAGGTATGAGGCTTATACTTTGGGCTTATTTTTTATTTTTTTTTTTGCCAGTGTTTGTTCAGGTGTTGTCTGCCTCCACTGAGTTGCAGTGACGAATAAAAAACAGCAATTCCCCTTTTCTCCCAGACAGCTACTTTTTTTTTTTAGCGATATCTTTGGACATTTTTGTCATCCAGTTGTTTAAACATCTGCTTGTCAAAAGTTCAAACTCCCTTTTTCCCCCCTAAGCCTAGGGAGTGGCTATGTGAGCAGGGTAATAGGAATCTACATACTCCTCAGTCCTGTCAGACTTCTTTACACTTCTATCCTTTCCTCCTCACTTCCTTGAGATGTCTGGTCCATATATCCACAGCCAGGTTTCTGAGCCTCAGAGTGCTCAGTACTGTAGGTTGCTGTTTAAAGATTTATGATCACACTCTTAATGTCACCCAAATGAGGATGGGTTCCCGTTTTGAGTCTGGTTCCTCTAAAGGTTTCTTCCTCGTAACATCTAAGGGAGTTTTTCCTTGCCACAGTCTCCATGGCTGCTCATCAGGGATAAATACACACCATTCACCTTAACTGTTACATTCTGTAAAGCTGCTTTGAGACAATGTCTGTTGTGAAAAGCGCTATAGAAATGAACTTGACTTGACTCAGTACAGAAAAGACCACTTCTATTCTGTAAGTTAAACATACAGCAGGTTGGGTCACAACGTTTCCATTAAAATCTAAATGTAAATTGCTCAGGATTGTAGGTTGTCAAGAAACTGAACAGAAAGAATAAGGATCAGAGTAATGCATTTTCCGCATCAATTACTTCCATGTTATTGATGTGTACCGAAAAGTCGGCTGCATTTGTCAAGCAGCATATGAACTGATTTATATGTAAATTTGTATAAGCGTTTACACAACATATTTGGTATTCATGAGAAAATCCATTTCTTTTTTTGGAGTCTGTATAAATGTAAGCATGCAGAAATCAAAGTAACATACACCCCGGATTAATTATATAGTCCTAAGTATATTTACGTTTTTCTCAGTTGCTTTGGAGTGTTTCTCAAACCATTCTTAATATTTGCAAACCAGTAAGTGCATTTCTCAAAACAATTTGTACAAACAGCACCACACATTGGAATTTTTGTATCTTTTTTTTATTTTAATTTCTATGCCGAAGCCTGTACTTTTTCTCAGAATCCTTTGTTTATCTGTCAAAAGTAAGTGTTTGTGTCAATGAACATCTTATTGCCATCAGAATGACACTGTTGTGTCATTGTTTACAAATGAGAAGGTCAAAATGTTTGACAGTGATGATGGCGCATGGTTTCGAATTGATTTCTCACCTACACATTCATACAGAGTATGACATATAGTGAAATGATTTTTACGACTGTCCAACTGTCCAAACATGAAAGAAATACAATATAAAGATAAAAAAAAGTGTTGTGTAATGAAAAAATAAATAAAATAGTATAAAATTATATTAAAATATAATCTAAATATAAGTATAACTATGAATAATATATATATATATATACTCTAGCAAAAACGTATATAGATGTATATACATAGATGAATTAGCAGAAGGGATGGATGGATATGTATGGCAGAAGTACAGAATAAAGTGACTCCAGTCCAGTCCAGAGTCCAGTCCAGTTAGAGTTCCACTAGGTCAAGCAATGCAAATAGAAGTGAATATTTATAATCAGTATTAATGTGAATAATAGTGTGCAGCAAGGGATTTCAGTATTTCCTAATGTAAACCTGGGTTTGGATTACAATTTAAAATGGACAGTTTTTCTGTATGGCGTCTATGATTTCAACAGCACAAATGTACGTATTACTGTATGTGGAATATTAAATGCAAGAGACCAGACAGGATTCACACTTTTACTGTGCTGTACATACCAAGTATAATATATTATGATCGACATGACATAAAACATTAGATAATGCAGAAAACGGCAGACAATTGTACACAATCAATTAAATGAAAGTACCAAAGCAGTCACACTAGACTAGACAACTAGAAATAGCTTTTCTGATGTGCACAAGTGACTACATGATGTGGGCGAATAGTTTTGAGAATTTTGAGGAATGCTCCAAGCAACTAAGAAGAACTGTAATAATACGTACTGGCATATGAAAGAAGGATGACATGTGCAGACGATAGATATCAACTGCACATAGCAAAATTGCTATTCATGGAAGTAGAGTTAGCACACGATGCCCAGTGGATATTAAGGGGATGGTATGATCTTCAGTTACATGTGTACACATATTTTACAGACTTACATTTATGCATTTTTACAAGTTGAGGGTTAAGGGCATTGCTCAAGGGCTCAACAGTAGCAGCTTAGTGGTGCTGGGAATTGAGCTCTTGACCTTTGCAATAAGAAGTCCAGCATCTTGACCAACGAGTTACCAGTTTCTTTTTCTTTGCCCTTTTCTTGTACCAGAAAAAGTGTCAATTCTCAAACCTTTTTCTATTAATGCTACATATATTGTGCTGGATAAATGACAGCAAATTCACCTGTCATTTCTCTATATTTTGATGGATACGTTTACTTTTGGAAATTTGTATCGAAAAAAGCTCTAGTACTTAATGAAATGTCTTTTATAGTTCATGGTTTCTATCCATTTTGGAAAAATATGGAATTTGATTTAAGTGATTTCCAGGTCTGGATTAGTATTGTACAAAGAACCCTGAGTATTAAAAAAAGTTTGTTTTTTTAAAACTATTGCCCCTTTTTTTTTTTAAATATTAAATGAAAAACTTCTAAAATATTTATACAGTGCAACCTCGATACTCGCGGGGGTTACGTTCCATGACCCCTCGCGAATAACAAAAAATGCGAGGTTTTGACTCTCCTTTTGATGGTTCTTTTTTCAAGGGGAATTGTACATGTTTAGTCTAATTTTTCCACTTTGGAGGGCATTTCCAAAAAGCTACATTTTCGTTGACTGAAAACGCACTTAGTGTGAATGGAAGGCCCAAGGTATATTAGTAAGGACATAGCCAAAAGGTGTTTTTTTCCATGGAGTCAAAAGCAGACTCTCAGCGCTGCCCAAAGATCTGCGCAGGACTGGATCTGTTACGTTGTGAAGCAGCAGTAGCCATGACAGTACAGCGCCCCCGATCGTGCGAATAAACACATGGAAAAATCAGAGATTCATCAGGGATTGTAACGTAACTCATGTTATAGTTGGAATTTAAAATCATTATTTCAGATGTTAAATATGGGCTTTAGGGATGTCTGCATATTTAAGTGTTAGGGAATTCTGCATACTTGAATCTGGAATTATGGAATTTTGAAATAAAAAATGTGTAGGAACCCTGATTGGTTTAAATCAGGGCATGACCAAGTTGTCTACACCAGGTGCCGACCTGGCCGCTCAAGACTTACACATGGGTTTCTCCTCCCTTATGTCTCTCATTTCAGGTACCTTTGATATTGTCATTTTTTCAATGCTATGTTTTATATAGTAATAAAGATTTTATGGATTTACGGCAAACTTAAACTAAATACCATTTACATTGGCGATATTCAACAGCCCTTATCACAAGTAAGTTGATATGCTGCTAAATAATAAGCGATTCTTACAGATGTAAGTCAAAATGACTTCAGCATCTGTCTCGGTTCAGCAGTGCCATACAGGCACTCTGTAATTTACAGGTGATCGAGGTGTATTTTACTCGAACAAAAGAAAACCAGTGTTTATAAAACCAGGACAGTTTTTCTGTTTTTGTTTGGTTGGACTCATGTAAACAACTTTTAGACATAACTTTTTTATAACTTTTTTCCCAAAAACTGATGATTGAGGTCCAATGAAAGAGCATGGAGAGGAGAGGGGAGGAACTGCATAGTTTCCTGAGGAAATGAAAAGCATAAAAATGCACATTGGAAGCCCAGTGTGTGTCTTCCTGTGGTTTGTTATGGAGGAATGCTCTGGCCAAACTTTGCTTCAAGCTTCTTGAACTCAAATCTGATTTGCGCAAGCATAATTGCATGGCTCTGGTTCTAAATTCATTTAGTTTCATCTAACACTTTGCACACAATGCATTTCACAAAAAAGTGCTTGGTTTCATTCAGTTCTTTTAGTTATTTGTCTTCAGTAAGTACATTATCCTTATTACAGGCAAAGTTATACCCCTGTAGATGTCCAATCCAAGAATTAGTTAGAGGTATATAGATAATGTGACACTTATATAGTTATGGAGAGTCAGGGCTGGGGGTAGCAGTGGGCAGGAGTGGGCTATTTGCTTCTTGCTCCCTAAATCAAAGTTTGATTAGATTTTTTTAGCCAAATGTAAAAATAGCATGATTTCTAACTTCTGATTGGGTGGGCTGCAGCCTACAGCTAATGAACATTGGTAAGCAATGACCAGTGCTACCTGAATAAAGGTCTCTAATAAAGTGTGCATGTGTCTCTAGCGATGATGTTCTAGCACATCAGAGGCTACAGTTTACTCAGTTTACTCTCCACAAGCCCTGCTCCCACTACTGCTACTACTACTGCTCATCTACAATATTAGCTAATTGCACAAAGCGTGTGATCGGTAATGATTGCCACTCGTTTCATCCTTCTCGGTGCCCCACACGACAGTGGCTGAAGTACTCTGTTCTGGGGGATGCATTCTTCTGTTTCCCATGTTGGAAATATGCGACTGCCAACAAGAACTTTTTTGTCTTTATCTTGTGTGGTTTTAAAAATGTTCAAAATGTTCTTGTTCTTGCTGTTGGTTATAAAGCAGTCCAGCGATGAAGAAAAAAAAAGATTTTATTGTTTTATAAAAAGTGGCAACAAAGAAAAATGGTTAAATACTGTAATGTTCTGGTACTGTTTTTGGTTAAATGATGAATTGAGAAAAAGAAATAAAAGGAAGAAATTCAGTTTTTATTTAATATTCAGATTTTGTACTGAAGTTTGAAAATAGGCTTGTTACGTTGATTTAGGCGGTTGTGAGTTCAAGTCCTGGCCGTACCGGACTGCCACTTTTGGGCCGTTAAGCAAGGACCTTAACTTTCCATGGGTGCTTAGTTGTGGGAATGGGGATTAAGTACTTTGCTATGCATGGTCCCAATTGAGATTAGCCATGTGTGTTTGCCTATTGTGTAAAGGCTTGTGTTTAACCATTTGTCATAAACTCCCTTCATGGAAATAGGGGCAGATTTTGTCCATAATTAATGCAAATGTATCCTCAAAGTCTTTCCACATTGCAAGGAACCAATCCCCCATATACAGTTATTGTTCACATCTTAACTGTTTATGGTTCATATAAACGTATATATTGTCGGGTGTCTTTTGATTTAGCAATTTCCTTTAGGTCCGTATTTTGGACATTATGATGATGGTCAACATTAGTATTCACAGCTGCTTTTTAAGCTCAGACACGAGTTATTAACTGCTCAGTGACAGGCTAAGATCAAGTGAGCTACCAGAGGGAAGTGGTAGCAGAGTGGATAAGATGTTGGACTTCTGAACGGAAGGTCATGGGTTCAACTCCCAGTACCACCAAGCTGCTACTGCTGGGCCCTTGAACAAGGCCCCTTAACCCTCAGCTGTATAACTAATTTAACTGTAAGTCACTCTGGATAAGGGCATCTGACAAATGCCGTAAATGTAAGTGAACATTCTGTCTTTTGAATAACAATCCGTGTATTACTGGTTAATGAGGCTTTCACTGCTCCTGAGAACATAAGTAAAACTGGCTCTTAAAATGGTCCTAACATTGTTGTGGGTCTAAAAATATGATATATAAAATCATTTGAAGTCAATGGGGTTTATGTTCAATATGATAGGATTGGCGGTACTACACACAGTAGTAAGTGGTTAGTGTGTCCTATTACTGATAGGGAGCGCACATGTCGAGTGCCAGTCCAGAGATCGTAAATCAAGATGGCAGACAACAGTGTTAGTGGGTGCATAGAACAGCATGTGGTAATGAAGTTTCTTGTGAACGTTGACATAAAACCCGCAGATATCTACAGAAGACTTGATGCACAGTGCGGTGAAGCTGCACTAAATTACTCAGCTGCAGTAAGACTTTCGAATGGCGTAAACGTTTCAAAGATGCGTCCGTCAGTGACGATCCCGATCATGGGGTTCCCCGGTGATAAGGTGAAGCAGGCTGACCTAAGATGGACTGACAAATCTTTCTATGCCAAATCTTTCCAGGCATTCCTAAACACTGGTGTATAAATGTAGCAGGGGATTATGTAAAAAAATGCCGTTTCCACTCTTGGAAATGTTATTTTATTTGATAAACACAAAAGTCCTGGTTTGACTTGAACACCCCTAGTGTGTATTTATGTATACACACACACACACATAGACCAATTTCTTTATTTATTTAACTCCTTCCTCACTTATATACTTATTTGTTTTATTATATTCCTAATAATAGTATAATGCAATAATAAAAACTGCTTAAGTATTGTTCAAGGGTTTTCCTCTTTCCAGCTAAATTATTATTTTTTGTTTTTAAATGTGAAGTGATATGATTTTAGTTTTTTTTTAATCAGTCACATCTTTTGTATTCAGAACATTAAAGAATAACAAATAGAACTTTATTTTTAGCATGTTCTCTCTCTCTCGCGTATGTGTGTGTGTGACATACTTTGGAGATTATGTAAAAAATGAAAGTGACTGGTCAAATCTGTACATACGTGTAGAGCTCACAGTTCTCTGCTCTTTCATCTGCCAGCTACGCTAATGTGAAGAAGTGCAGTAACGAAGGACGAGCGCTGATGCAGCTAGACTTCCAGCAGTTCCTCATGAAGCTAGAGAAGCTCACCGACCTCAGACCTATCCCCGATAAGGAGTTTGTTGAGACCTACATTAAAGCCTACTATCTGACTGAGAACGACATGGAGCAGTTTATTAAGAACCACCGGGTGAGTGCAAGTCCTTTCTTCTTCTTCTTGTTTTTTTTCAGACTTTGCAATAAACATAGCAGGACGGCAGTGTATGATGTATGTGTTTGCTTTTCAAAATGGCCAGTGTGGATTCTCATCAGCATTGATCGATCGGTTGTCAGTCTGACTGCGCTATGAAATCATGCCGTAATAACAAAACCCTTCAACTCTTCAAGGTGAAGTCAAGGATTGATTTAAAAAAAGTAAGAAAATAAGAAAATAAACAAAACAAGAAATTGCAGTGAATTTGACCTTTTAAAGCTTTCGAAACCAATAGGGAAGGGAGATATTTTCATACATCTAAATAGCTATCTGAAAGCCTGCACTGGGAAGAAAAAACATTCATGAAATACAGAAATCATTTCAATCCGTCCGTAACACTGCGATTGACAGAAGTGAAAATAATCAAAAGTCTACTGGTTTCATAACTACACTGTACACTGTATTGCCAAAAGTTTGCGGACACCTGACATTTCCTGCCATATGTTTTTTTTTGAAAATGTTACCACAAAGCTGGAGGCACACAATTGTACAGGACGTCTTTGGATGCGGTATATAAATAAGCATTAATATAAAATAATACAGTGGAACCCACTTATCTCGACCTCGGTTAACTCACCAACCCTATTAAGTCGAAGTTTTTGAAGTGGAACCGCCAAATTCTCGCTTTGTCTTAGCATTTTTTAATCGGTTATGTCGATTCTTTTATGTCGCCGAACCCTAATATCTCAAGCACAAGGGGGGGCAAATTTGCCACTTAACGTCGGTTATCTCGATCAGCGCTGTGCAGTCCCAGAAGAACTCGCGGTAGTGGCGGAAAAATCAAGCCTTACAGATGCTACAGGTGTAGGATATTTTTCAGAGCTGTGTGTCAGAGTGAAATGACTCGAGAATTTAATGTTGACACTGGTTAGCTTTTTGTAAAAACGAACTACACCCCGCATGTTTTTAGTGATTTTGTAAGCGATCTTTGTGTTTATAATGTTGGAGAATATAATAAAGGTTTGTATCGAGAATCGACGGTGGTTTGTATTGTATATTGGTAAATCTCTACTGTTAGTTGGTGCACATATGCCTTTTGTTGTTAATGTTATGCGATGAACGGGAGGCGAAAGCTGAAGTGAAAGCAAAACAGTTTATTGCAACACAGGGCAAAGCCAAACACAAACACTCGCCTTGAAAGTGAATGTTCCGGTGGTGCGCTCTGGGAGCGCGGTCCACTAAGTGCCAAACTGAAAAGAGGCAGTCTGTATATATAATCCACAGGTGCGCTTGGTAGAAGCGCGGCGCTGAACAGCACACGGGAGAACGTGGGATGAGCAGCAAAAGAATCTAATTAACAACGGCAGGATCGGGGGAATCCGGGATGCGCTTTGAGAAGAAAAGCGCAGCCGGTGAGAGAGTGCGGAGTCTGAGTGGGAAGGCACGTACCGGGATACGCATGCGCGATAACAACTACCGCCGTGAACCAACATATACGAACAATAACGGACGGTGATAGTGTGGAAGGGAGGGGTTTAAATAGGAGCTGGTGATGAGTGCTAAATGTGCGCAATTGAAGCCGGGAGCTTCAGAGAAAGTGGAGGTTTGACAGCCGCCGAAGGGGGCGTGGCAGGTGATTTCCTGACAGTTAACAAACATGTATGTACATTTTTATAGCATGACTCCATCAAACAAATCGCTGTTGTGTAAAAAAAGAAAAAAAACACGTGCATGTACATTCTCATTCAATAACGCACATCATGTACATAAACAAATTTCAAGCACGTTAATATATTGCCGCCATATTGGTTTTTGTTTATCTCGATCATCGGTTATCTCGGCGCTTTTTGGCGTCCCCTAGGCCATCGACATAACCGGGTTCCACTGTATAATTAAAATTAAATAACAGAATTTTGAATTCAAATCCTGTTCCAGCATGGCAATACCCCTGTGCACAAAGCAAGCTCCTTGAAGATCTGGTTTACATGGTTTGGAGAGGAAGATCTTGAGTGGTCTGCTATAGAGCTCTGATCTCATCCCTGAACACCTTTGAGATAAATGTGAACACTGACTGCACCCCAGGCCTCCTCACCTCACCTACATCAGTACCTGACTTTACCAACACCCTTGTGGCTTCTTCTTCTTCTTTCGGCTGCTCCCATTAGGGGTCGCCACAGCACTGTTGACCCCAGGTACCTGAACTCCTCCACCTTCTCCACCTCTTCTCCCTGCAACCGCACCACTCCACTGCCCTCCCTCTCATTCACACACGTACTCTGTCTTACTACTACTGACTTTCATTCCCCTTCTCTCCAGCGCATATCTCCACCTCTCCAGGCTCTTCTCAACCTGCTCACTACTCTCACCACAAATCACAATATCATCCGCAAACATCATAGTCCAGGGAGACTCCTGCCTGACCTCGTCCGTCAACCTGTCCATCACCACTGCAAACAGGAAAGGGCTCAGGGCCGATCCTTGATGTAGTCCAACCCGCACCCTGAACCAGTCTGTCGTTCCTACTGCACACTTCACTGCTGTCACACTGTCCTCATACATGTCCTGCACCACTCTCACATACTTCTCTGACACACCAGACTTCCTCATACAGTACCACAGCTCCTCTCTCGGCACCCTGTCGACGCTTTCTAAATCCACAAATACACAATGCAATTCCTTCTGTCCTTCTCTATACTTCTCCATCAACATCCTCAAAGCAAATAAGGCATCTGTGGTGCTCTTCCTCGGCATGAAACCATACTGTTGCTCACAGATGGTCACCTCTTCCCTCAGCCTGGCTTCAACTACTCTTTCCCATAACTTAATGGTGTGACTGATCAACATAATTCCCCTGTAGTTACTGCAGGTCTGCACATCTCCCTTATGCTTAAAGATCGGTACCAGAACACTCCTTCTCCATTCCTCAGGCATCTTCCCACCTTCCAGAATCTTGTTAAACAATCTGGTTAAAAACCCCACTGCCATCTCTCCTAAACATCTCCACGCTTCTACCGGTATGTCATCTGGTCCAACCGACTTTCCACTCTTCATCCTCTTAATCGCTGCTCTCACTTCCTCCTTACTAATCCTATCTACATCCTGCTTCACCAACTCCACATCATCCAACCTTCTCTCTCTGATTTTCCTCATTCATCAGCTGCTCAAAATACTCCCTCCACCTTCTCAACACACTCTCCTCACTAGTCAACACATTTCCTCTCCATCCTTTATTGCTCTAACTTGCAGTACATCCTTCCCAGCTCGGTCCCTCTGCCTGGCCAATATAAATCCTTTTCTCCTTCCTTAGTGTCCAACCTCTCATACAGCTCCTCATATGCCTTTTCCTTGGCTTTCGCCACATCCTCTTTACCTGCCGCCGCATCTCCTTGTACTCCTGCCTACTTTTCTCATCACTCTGTCTATCCCACTTCTGTTTTGCCAACCTCTTTCTCCTTATGCTCTCCTGCACTTCCTCATTCCACCACCACGTCTCCTTGTCTAGCTTTCTATTTCCAGATGTCACACCAAGTACTTTTCTAGCTGCCTCCTCATCACTCCTGCAGTAGTTGCCCAATCATCCAACACCTCTTCACCACCACCGAGCCTCTGTCTGACCTCTTCCTGAACCTCACCCTACAATCTTCCTCCTTCAGTTTCCACCATCTTATTCTTCTTCAGTCCTCACTCTCCTCCTCTTCTTCGCCTCCAAAACCATCCTACAGACCACCATCCGATGCTGTCTAGCTACACTGTCCCCTGCCAACACCTTACAGTCTCCAATCTCCTTCAGGTTGCATCTCCTGCATAGCACATAGTCCACCTGTGTGCACCTTCCTCCACTCTTATACGTCACCCTATGATCCTCCTTCTTCTTAAAATAAGTGTTCACCACTGCCATTTCCATCCTTTTAGCAAAATCTACCACCATCTGCCCTTCCACATTCCTCTCCTTAAAACCATACCTACCCATCACCTCCTCATCACCTCTGTTCCTTCACCTACATGCCCATTAAAGTCTGCCCCAATCACCAATCGTTCTTTCCTAGGTACACCATCTACCACTTCATCTAATTCACTCCAGAATCTTTCCTTCTCCTCCATCTCACAGCCAACTTGTGGAGCATAGGCACTGATGACATTAATCATCATCCCTTCAACTTCCACCTTCACGATTATCACCCTATCAGAAACTCTCTTCACCTCCACTACACTCTTACTGTACTCTTCCTTCAGAATCACCCCTACACCATTTCTCTTTCCATCCACACCATGATAGAACAGTTTAAACCCACCCCCAATGTTCCTGGCCTTACTCCCTTTCCACTTGGTTTCCTGAACACACAACATATCTACCTTTCTCCTCTCCATCATATCAGCTATCTCTTTTCCTGTCCCCGTCATAGTACCAACATTTAAAGTACCAACCCGAACCTCCACTCTCCTACACTGCTCCTTTCCCTGCTGTCTCTGTAGACGCCTTCCTCCTCTCCTTCTCCTCCTTCGGCCAACAGTAGCCCAATTTCCACCGGTACCATGTCGGCTAACGATACCTGTGGCGGTCGTTGTTAACCCGGGCCTCGACCGATCCGGTATGAAATTCTCATTTGTGATCCACATATTTAATTTGGCACATGTTTTACGCTGGATGCCCTTCCCAACGCAACCCTCCCCATTTACCCGGGCTTGGGACCGGCACTAAGAGTGCACTGGCTTGTGCATCCATAATGGCTGGGTTTACCAACACCCTTGTGGCTAAGGAACACAAATATCTAGTGGAACATCTTCCCAGAAGAGTGGAGGGAATTATAAAAGCAAATTGGGACTAAATATGGAATTTGAGGTGTCTGCAAACTTTTGCCAATATAGTGTATGTTTGCCTTCACATTTTCTTTTTCCCATTTAGCATTTATGGGTATTTTTTTGTTGTTGTTTTAAACTCTGTATTGCGTTTGAGCAGGAATACTCCATGAAGCAGCTGGCCAACTTGGTGAACGTGTGCCTTGGCTCCCACATCAACAAAAAGGCCAGACAGAAGCTCCTCGCAGCTATCGATGATATTGACCGACCCAAAAGATAAACGACAGCATGGCACCCAGAGCTGAAAAACAGCAGTGATAATCTGCTTTTCAGTTATCAGTTCACAGTATTCCATCCTGACATACTGTTCGCTGCCTTTATGCATTTTTGTTTTATTTGTGAATGTAAGTAATTCATGTTCACACTGCTTATGAGTGTGCTTCAGGATCGGTTTGGTGAATCGGTGTTAGATCGACGTAAAAATGAAAGGGATCCGTCAGGCAATTCTATCGCAAACGAATGACTTTGTGAAGCTGCAAATATGCTCGAAACTGAAACACACAATTTATAGAGGTAGGTCTATTTCAAATACGCTATGAGTAGATTTTAGAACTAGTAATGAAGCGTTTTCACCTGCTTAAGGTTGGTCTTAATATCTGTTTCTTTAACACTGTTACATGAGTTGTATGTTCTTCGCTTGTACCTTTAAAAAAAAAAATCCTGATTTTATTATTTATACTATAATTCTAGGGATACGGCTGATTAATAGAGTAGGACATTTTGAATTTTTGCTGCATTGTGTATGTTTTTTTTTTGGTGAAAAAAAAATCGAAAACACTCGGTTAAAGGACGTGCAATTCGTGACGTGTAGTTTATACTGTATACATGAGTAGCTCCATTGTATTTATTCCAGCTGCTGGATGTTTTGGCGTTCATAAAAACGAGAGTGTAAAAAAAAAGAAAAGAAAAAAAGAACGAATGTGTAGTTGTCCAAACCTCCATGATTCTGTATGCGTATTATTACTTTACTGTAACAAGATGAAATCCAAAGCCCCAAAATAAATACACTAACATTCTGAATAATGTGCTTGTGTATTTTTTTTTTTTTTTTTTTAGTTCGTATTCCAATTTTTTAAATATTTTTGTAGGTTTGTTAAAGTAATTAAAATGTCAAATGTTGCTTCACCTTTGCTCTAGTGTGTCCTAGTGAGCTGTTTTTAACTCGAATCCTTTACCATAATCTTTTCCTATATTCACACTTGCAGGTTGGCTAGAAGGGGGAATGTGAAGTGATCAGTTACACCTGTGTGTCACTGTGTACCAAATGCAGTCAGGAAACCCTCCTGGATTATAACGTGCTGATAAATCTCCAGAGTACTAACGTCTCCCTGAAGACCCTCAGTCCTCAGCGGTACGATACAGAGCTATGGCTGTACAGCAAGTTGACTGCCTTTTAAGTGATGCAATATTTAAAATGTAATAATTATATGTAGGTGCAGTCAGCCTTCTGCACCTTCTGGGGTTTGGGAAATTTACAGAAGCCTTTACACATTTCTCTTTGTTCCTCCGAGCACTCAGAAGTAGGAAACTTCAGTAATTAGAGATGAAAAGAGTAGCAGCATTCAATCACTAGAGAAAAGAAAACCGTGAGTACTGTGACTTGCATTTAGAAGCCTGAAATAATAATGACATAATTTTCTACACTTGTATCTCATCAGCTGGTGCTTAACCAAAAACCTTATTTGAGGATCCAATCATCAGCATATACTATCGAGTCTGGGCATCACCCATGGTTGGGGAAAAAAAAAAATCACAAATAGTGACCAAATTTTCCTTACAAGCTATGATGTTTATGTAATAATTATGTAATAATTTAGAAGAAAAAAAAATATTATTCTCCATTTATTATTGCAAACATTTGACAGATAATGTGTCAGGAATCAGTTATTAGCATTCCAAGTAACAGCTGACCATGATATTACATGGAAGTTTCAGATTAAGTGTTAAATGGCATAATGATTTTAATAATGAGTTTCAAACAAGGTGAACAAACCCAAGAAAGAACAACAGAACACGTTAAATCCTGTTGTTCCATCAGCTGTCATTTTGTGTACATTTAACTCTCATTGGACAGATTCACGTGTGCGTCACTTAGCAGACACACTAAGTTATCCAGATACAGTCAATCAGTAACATCAACACTGGTTCACTAAAATGGAGACTTAGGAAAAAACATGGTCTTAAAACTTTGTTGGGAAAAATGATAACACTTTTTTAAAATACATAAATACAACAATAAATTAAACAAGTGCTAGTTTAGTAAGTGTTTCAGGAAGAGGCGGGTCTTCACCCATCGTATGAAGATGGCCAAGAACTTAGCTGTTCAGAAATTTAGGGGAAGTTCATTCCACCACCTCTGCCAGAAGAAAAAATACTCTTGATATAGACCAACTTTACCTCTGACCCTGATCTGAGGGAGCGTGGTGCAGTGTGAGGAGTGATAACAGCTTTGAGGTAAGTGAGTGCTGGTCTATTTGTTAACGAAGTAAATGTAGTTACTCTACTTAAGTAGCTTTTTCACATAACTTTACTGAAGTGTTTCCTTTTCAGGAGACTTTAACTTCACTACATTTCAAAGTCAAATAACCTTTTACTCAACTACATTTAGTAAAATCAATAGTTCTTTTTTATTTATGAGTAAATAAAAACTTAACTGGTCAATCACGCAGCGAGCCTCCAATCAGTGTCGAGCATGCGTTCTGTTTTAAACTTGTTTTGATTGCCACTTGGTGTATCTACTTATCACCAACAAACAGTCCAGTATATTAGTAGGAGAATGCTGGGACAGGGGTGTATGGAGACAGATGATCCGCTGTGGGGATCCACTGTGGGGCCCCCTAATGGAAGCAGTCGAAAGAAGAAGCAGAAGTTACACAAAAGATTGTATCTACCTGCCCCTTTGTCACCGATTACATGCGTTACTTGAATCTACAGTCTGGACTAGAAAGAAATCAACCCCAGTATCACTTTTTCCTCCTTAATGGTGCTCTAGTGTTACTTTCCATTAAAGTCTAGAATAATTGTTTATAAAACATTTATTTATCATGGCCTGAAGTCCGAGGGAGCAAAATTGGGCATGCACGCTCTCTCTCTCTTCCTGTCAATCACAACATTACGAATCCAGTCATTGGATGTGTGTTATGCAACACGGCAAAAGGAGAGGTTTGAAAAGTTGCTGGCTTGACGTGTCTTGAAAGTAGGATGTTTTAGACTTCCGCCTCCAGAGTTGCTTACTGTTCTATCACAGGGCCAAATGAACTGGTGAATAGGAACTGGCCTTGAATGAATTCGAGAGCAAATGAGTGGAAGAAAAGAGCATTGAACAATCTAACAGCAATGCACTTAGGCTTTTTTTTTCTTCTAAGAAACACACATCCCTGGTAGCCCATTTCTATCAGGTGTCCCTGAAGGTACATTTATTCCAATGGTTTGAGACAGGCCTCAGTAGCAGCATGCATCACAACTTTGCCAAGAGACTGATAGTCGAAGATAATAATAATAAAATATAAAAATAATGTGAACTGGAATAGTGTAGAAAACAAAAGAAGAGATATTCTGTGACTATGCACAAAAAGTGTATGCCAATAAACTGGAGCATCTCTGTGTTCTCTACAGAATTTAATGCTGTAGCATATTAAAGAATATTCTGCCTTCAACTCGGCAAGATGACTGCAATCTATACAAGCGTTCAATTTGGCTAAGTGCATTTAAATGCAGCCATTTTTTCTGCTTAGACATTTTTAAGTAACTAGCTTAGTTAGATCATTGTTAACTCACATCTGCTGCTTCAGTTTATAATTGGACTCGTGGCACACGTGTTTAATTGGCAGGATGTAAAGCAACACTTTGAAATCCTTTGCAAACTCCTCATATTGTTTTTTGGTAGCTACAGTAACTTCCGAGATGCCACTAGCAGTTGATGTAATAGCTCCACTAATGGCTAACATTTATATAGGAAAAATCTTCCTCATGTTAATAAGTTGTCTTGTGTAATTTTAGGAGCCCAGTAACAAAACACCGATGTCTAATTAAACCCTCCTGAGATGTATTTCGCTCACAAAGTCTTTTATTCTTGAATCCTCACTGACTGTGCATTGAATTGCCACTTGCGACTATTAGATTTAGCCTCCGGGAAGAAAGTTACAAAATCGTCTTGCACTTAGAAACGCTCTGAATCTTTAAAGATTATAATGCCTTGTATTTAATTGCCTTTTCCTCTTCATGTAGACCCGGAATAGAGTTCGTGCAGAGTTTTTTGCGTACTACGTGTAAAAGAGAGCGACTGTATTGATTTGATAATGAGTCACCGACAGCAGGAAGCATTTTTATGGCTTTTTAATGATCGTGTGGAGAAGTTGTCGAAGTGTCTAAATGCAAGACTAAGTGTCCAGACCAACCTTCAGCTCGCAAACCCACTTGGAAAACATAAATAGTAATAAGAACAATAAAATGAAGATTATTACTGCACTAAATATGAATCATTTACGTTTATAGAATTTGGTGGATGCCCTTATCCAGAGCGACTTACATCCCGAGGCATCCTGAGGTTGCTCCAGCTCCAGTCACGTCCCACCTCATAAAGATTATGGACCTTTAAAGAAGCAGATGCCGACCCCACAAACATCCCGAACTATCTAGAGACGTACCAGCATCATTTGGATCCCACCTTATGTGGAGTTTGGAGATGAGACCTCTTTGAGTGTTTAAAGGCTCTGGCATGGAGAAGCTGGTGTTGGATCTGTGATGATCACAAATGTTGAGCTATTTTATGAGTTGCTCAGTAGCTCCTGGTTCCACAACCTCAAATAACTGTATAAGACTGTAGAATGAACATTACTCTTAATCTTACACTCCAGTGCTCATGTTAGTTCTCACTCTCCAGTGTTCTGTATTGTTTAAAGACTATAATCACACTGTTGATGTCACCCAAATGAGGATGGGTTCCGCTTTTGAGTCTGGTTCCTCTCAAGGTTTCTTCCTCATAACATCTAAGGGAGTTTTTCCTTGCCACAGTCGCCACGGCTGCTCATCAGGGATAAATACACACCATTCACCTTAACTGTTAAGTTTTGTAAAGCTGCCTTGAGACAATGTCCGCTGTGAAAAGCGCTATAGAAATAAACTTGACAAATTCTTTCATGTATACAACTACGGAGCTAATGGGTTAAGGGTCTTGCTCAAGGGCCCAGGAGTGGCAGCGTGGTGTGGCTGGGATTTAAACTTACAACCTTCAGATCTAAAATTCAATGTCTTAACCAGTAAGATTCCACTGTGTGTATCTGTAATCTTTTGTGTGTGCGCACTCTGAAAGCATGCAGCTGGCTGCCTTGTCTTCAGAGTAGTGTGTTGTGTTTCCTGCCATGGCTGCTATAAAGTCTTTCCCTGCCAGAGCCTTATCTCTCCCCCCACTCAGCTGGACGCTCGTGATCAAAGGGACACCTTTTTCAGCCCTGTGTGTTTTGGACTTTGGTGTTTTAACACTTCGTTTACTCCTGTCATTGTTTTCGCACCATCTGTTTCTGTGTCGACTGAAACGGATCATTTCATTTATCTCAACCGCATGAACCACATGCTCTTTTTGGAACGTTTTGGTTCGTCTGCCAACTCGTAAGCAGATAACAGTATGATGATCATTGTCTGCTTGAGGCAATTAAAATATATCATATTTACCAATTCCTCCTTTTTTATTTTACATTTTCAAATCTGTAATATAGATGCGTGAGTTAAACATACTGAAGATCGAGGGAAGATTTTGGACTGAAGTGTTAGCATGGCTGTAGCTGACTATGACGATTCTGAGGTCCAAAGCTAAGTACTTCTTTTGTCCATCCCATATAGCATTCTGTTAATATAACAAAATATGCGACACTATGCGATATTGTAGACTATTAATAATCAAACACAATTATATTACGCAAAAAACCTCAACAGTCTGTCTTAAGAAATTTATTTTAGAACGGATGTATAACCACACAACAGTACACAGTACAGATGCAGTACACATCTGGCACTGATACTAACAAATACTAAATATGAAAAATACTCCCATTAGTGCCATCTTCAGTACAGACCAACCTTCTAAGAAAATATGTTGTGGAAGAGCTGTATTCATGGAATATCTATTAGATTTACATTAAATATCCTGCTCTTATATGGATATAAGATATATATATATATTATAATGAATATAAAGTCCACACACTTGTTAAATCGGCAGGTGTTTGTAAGTAAAAAAAGAAATGAAGATAAATCAAATCAAAACATCTGCAATGACAAACTACAGCAATGCCCCTGAAACCAAATGCACACACATTTGAGAAAAAAAAGATAAAACTACAGAAACTACTTGCTTGTGAATCGAGGCCATTCCCTATTCATTGTCATGTTTAAGGATTAGTTTGACAAAGTATAGTCCTGACTTTTCTTTTCCTGAACAGTTGTACCCTTGGGCCTGGGTACAGAGGGTATGTTGTGGTTCACTTCTCGGTCTCGTGAATAATTTATTGAGCAGCAGACTGGACAGCTTGAGGACAACATTTCCTTCATTCAGCGTCTGTTTGATAAATGTTCGCTGGTTTAAGTTGACACTCTGACACAAGAGTCTGTCAATCACTTGATCACTCGTCCAGTCATTCTCCTAAAGGTTCTAATCCTATTAAGGCAGAATGTGTAAACAAAAATAAAAATAAAATACAATATCACTTTAAAAGACTTGGTTGAAATTGAATTACGAGCAAAATAATGCTGGTAAATTTTGAATTAACAAAGACTAAGTGGGAGACTGAAGCGAGCTGGCGCAAGGGTTATTCGGTCCATTTCTTTCGATTGATTCCTTGTTGCTTTTAATTGCACTTTCAATTTCAGAAGTACGCGTTCAATAAGAAGGAAAAACAAGACAAAATTTGAACTTTTAAAGCAAAACTTTGTTCATCTGTAGTCAATACGTGGCTGTAGAAAAGCAATGCATTTCAGTAAGGAATCCTAGTACCAAGCCTTTTCTCTTCTTTTTCTTTATGTATTTCAAATTACAGATCAATAAGCACAAAACCATTAGTGTATTAAAAAGGACAAGTGCAACTAAAAAAAAAAAAAAATTGAGCACACAACTATTTTTCCCCTGAACACTATTCAATCAGTGGTCCCCAACCCCCAGGCCGTGGACCGGCACCGGTCCGTGGGTCAATTGGTACCGGGCCTCACAGAAAGAATACATAACTTACATTATTTGCGTTTTATTTATTATCTGATTCTGAACGATGTTTTATTTTGGAAAATGACCAGATTCTTTCCGCCACATCTGTCTATGACTCACTCTTGATGCATGTCATGATGCCTCGGTCACGTCTTACCTCCATCCACTACCTTCTTAAAGGGGCTCCGGCCGCTAACACATAATACATTACCGCTAAATTCAAACCCCCAAGCGAGCAAAATAAACAAAAAACAACACAGTGGATTCACGTTTATTATTAAATTTAGAAAATTCCAGTTTTTATGGTTGTATCATTTTATTTTGTTGTATTTATTCACCACACCTTAAAGGCCGGTCCGTGAAAATATTGTCTGACATTAAACCGCATAAAAGGTTGGGGTCTGCTGCTCTAGATAAATGCAAACTTTATAGCAATTTGTCAGCAGCATAGAGCTTTTCAACAGATTGCACTTGCAGAGAATTATGTGCGTAAATCAAACATATTTTCCATTTTACACACAGTTAAGAAGTCGCTATTCTAGTGTAGCGTTTAATTTTGAATATTTTAGCACCGTTTCCTGCCCGTACCCCTGTGTATCTACAATAAGCACACGGGCTGAGTGATTGAATTTTATGAGTCTCAGGTAATCGTGGATTTATCTACCGCTATGCTAAAAGTAGAATGGAAAATGTGATCTGTCTTTTGGCTAGGAGCCAACGTGTTTATTCGTGATCTCGAAACCGTTTAGATATAACCGGTGTTTGGTTTTGTTTTTGGTGTGATTCATATCCTCTAGTGACAGACACTTGGCAGGCGCAAGGACGGCTAATGATGTCCTTTTTTTCCTCTTGAGCTGCTTTAGTTGAGAGCTCTCAGTAACCAGGACTGGTACGAGGCCTGCAAAATTACTCGTTGTTGTTTTTTTTAGCAGATAAAATACCCACTTCTTGCATACAAACACATTTTGACTGTCAGACATGAACCATGAGTGAGCTGGAAAGCCATCAGCATCATTTTATGGAAAAAAGGCTCATGTTTTAAATGCCATCAGAAGTCATGAAATGGTATTTATTGCTGTGTGTCAAACTCTGTTATACTGGGTTTTATTTGACCCAGATGGTATTGCAACACTTGTGGAACAGACGGACATTTGCGATGGCTAATACAAATAATAAAGATCAGTAAAGAGACTGTTCTTCCAGCACACAATCTTGTAGAGTTTTGTAAATAGTAAAATGAATTTAGATGTGGCACTGTCTTATTAATTCAGTCTGTAGCAATCACAATTCACAAGGGAAAATGCATTGTCTTTCCAGGGTAATGCCATACATTTCTGACACTGATGTTTCTGCCTTAAAATTAACCTTAAGATTACACAATGGAGGAGATTTATAGAACTGGAATTGATTTTTTGCCTTTTAAAATGTGTTTTATGCTTTTGCTGGATGTATTGAGAGCATTCATAAAATGAATTTACGTGTATGCCAGAACAATATAATGAAACAAGATATTTTTCAGATTTGAAATAATAAAAATGCTTTGATTTTCTTAAATGTTCAAAGAGAAAAGCCACTTTATGCATTGCATTATTATTTATTAATAATTACTATTATATGCATTATTAATTGCATTATGAATTAATTTCTAGTGTACACGTGAAACACATTCTACAGCAAAAAGTATCACTGAATCTAAACCATTCTTTCCTTGATCCATTTTTGCTGAGGTCAGTCCAAACCTCTTTACCATCATAAAATTTTCATGTAGGTTTTTAAGACCCCCATTTTTTGATGACCCCTCTCTCATATCTGTTCACTAAGCATGGCCCAGAGAGAACATTAAACTTCCTGTGATATAACCCTGAGATTCAGAAAATCTTTTTCACACAGGTTTTTTTTTTCCATAATAAAATACCAATCTGTTTATAAAAATAAAACTAATCCTAAAACTGAAACTAAGAATAAACTTCATATTTTAAATATTTATAGATTAGGGTTTAAGATTAGGGTTAGGGTTAGTTTTGATAAAGAAGCCTGCCCCATTCTCACTCTATACTAGAGCTATAACACAACGACACTGTATCTGTTTAATGTTACAACACTTGAATCTGTATTCGGATTTCCATCTGAAGAGGACATGGTCTGATTCAAAAGAGATTTTTCCCCCCTTTAACACTTTGGAAACATTGGGGGGAAACTCCAGATGTAGAACTCCAGATGTGGAAATTCCAGCAGTGTCAGCATGGTCTGTGAATTCTTGCTCTGACAGTTACTTAGCCTCAACTGCTAACCTTCAACTATTTCTAATTTGCATTTCTAACTAAATTCTAGTTCTATTTTTGATACTATTTCATAACTACAGTAGTAACCTCTTTTACTCCATTGTAGCCCTGACCGGGCAGTTACTAAGGATAAATGCACGATGTCGTAAATGGATTGTTGCAATGTTGTTTTTGTGTGTCACATACTGTACATGTTTGGCTGCTTGTGAAAACATGAATAAAAGTGTAAACCTTTTGCTTCATATGGGAGCCTGATACTGATGTAGATCTCTGGTCTCAACCAGATGTCCTGTGACCTTTTTTGTCAAGCTTCCTATGAAAATATCTATTATAATGTGTTCGTTGTATATACCATCTCGTTTTATGTAGAAACTTGCCATCTTGTGTTGTGCTATTTAGAAATTAGAAATCATACATACATTTATTTTACCTGTCGTTTCCCTGATAAAAAAAATTATTCAATTTCCGGTCCAATCTGTTTAATGTCAATATTTGGGATAAATGAAGTGTTTTGTGAACTGTCACATATTTACCTCATGTCAACCTAGCCTCGGATGTGTGCTGGCACTAGGAAATGTAGCACGTGTTAATGAATTGGACCCATGAGATGCAGGAGTGAGTGATGTTCCAGCACAAATGGTCTTAGGAAAAGGGGACTTGGCATTGTTCTAGGGTCACAGCTGAATCATTTGGCAGCTCAGAGCTCTTTTTGCAGCTTCAGAGATCTGTTTGCCTTTTGTTTTCTGCTTAGTTACACAACTTTTACATGTTCTCTCCATGTTGTATATAAAATAGCCATGACCCTGTCTGTTCCTCTAGAGAGGACGAAAAGGTGAAGTGGAGAGAAAATTGAGGTTTTGCTGTTGGAGCACCTCTCAAAGGAAAGATGGGACTACTATTGTGTGTGTGTGTGTGTGTGTGTGTGTGTGTGTGTGTGTGTGTGTGTGTGTTGGGGGTATGTATGCGTTTAAGTGACTTTAATGGCTTGTTTTTAAGGTTTAAAGGAATTGAATGTACAAAAGAGGCCTTAAAAGGAACTAATAAAACTATACTATAAGCTATACAAATAATAGAGAGAGAGAGGAAAAGAGAGTGTACTAGTACTCTATAATAGCATGGCACAAATTTTGAAGTAAGGAACAACACTTCTCCCACACAAGTCTTCATCTGAGCTTTCCAGCCTAAATTAATATTGTATTCCTCAGAAAAAAAAACAAGCTTCAGATGTTTGCCGATGTAGATTGAAAACCGAGATTGGTAAACATTTTCAACTGATGATACAAATGATGCCAATAAGGTATTGATAAAATAGCTTCAGCTAATTATACATTAATAAATACAGATAACCAGTTTGCACTTTTCAAGCATTTCGTAGCAATTACTGTATAGACAAAGATTATACCAGTGTACATTTTTTTTTTTGACACAATTCAAATCAGATTTAACAGTACATTTTTAGTCTTAAAATAGTTTGCATGCTGTTCAACCACAAATATTTAATATTTTAAAAATTGCTCTAAGTTTTACAGAAAACCTCTACACACAGCACACACTCTGCACAAACATTTCCTTGATTTTTGGATGTTATGATTAATTGATTGGATTAAAATAAAATAAAAATTACATCATAAAAAACACCTTTTTTTTCTTTACGTTTTACTATCATTTGAACAGTTAATCAAAGTACACCAGATATTATCAATGTACAATTGAGTACAACTAACCAAATCAAACAGAATTTTTTGTATTTTTTTTTTTATTTCCATATTTTCAGGTGTCGATTCATTTAGGGAATCTCCTCACCTGGAAACCCGTGTTAACCTAAGGTAAGTGTGTTCATAACTCTGCTGGTAGAAATTCATTCTTTTGAAAATGTGTGCAGGAAAAAAAACAATATGATACAAGCTTATTTGTAAAATCTCAAATAAAACCAAAATATGTACAGATAACAATACAGATGTGGAATTGGCAGAGAAATACGGCACCACTGAAATGCCTGTAATTTTATAAATAAAAAAAATAAAAAAATGTATTACATTTTTGTTAAAGTAAATTAAAGCAATAAACCATTTTTCAAATAAAAACCTCGGAAGCAAAAGATTTGCAGGTGAACTACGAGACAATAAAACAACACAATGATTCAGTTCAGTTTCTTTCCAAGACGATAAACACCGTTCAGTTGCTGTGCATTTTCAGGCAACGGGGCTGTCGAACATGTGGCTCCTAAATCTCTCATACAGTAGTTTTTTTAGTGTGGGTTAGGATCTGGTGACTGTGAAGGCCAATGCATAGCATCATTTACATTCTTATCAAACTATTCAGTGAGTGCTTGTGCCCTGTAGATGAGCGCACCCTGGGTGAGCACTTGCATCAGGATGGAAATGATCCATAAGGAGTACTCTTGACTTTAAAGGAACAAATTGACCCAAAACATAACAGAGCTGCCATTTCTCTTCACTGTAGGGTTCAAGCGTTCAGTCCTGCACTGTTCTATCAGTGTATTCCACACATACAATCTCACCCACTGCTTTAGAAAACGGTAATTGCTGACTCGTTGTACCATATCACTTTTTCTTCACTCCCAACTTTGTATGCTAGTGCTGATTTTCTTTTCACCACTGCAATCTAAAATAAGCGTTTATTTTTTGTAATGATCTGCTATGCACTGCAGCCTTACAACAATAGCTATCTCTCTCTCTCTCTCTCTCTCTAATACATGAACACCATGTCCTTGATTGTGTGCTTTCGACCACAGGTTCAGCATTTGCTGAATAATCTCTTCCTACAGATCCAAAGAGAGATGGAAATTTGCTTAGATTAGCACTTTATGTATGCAGGTCTGCTTATTTCTTAGTTAGTGTTGTCTGGTGTAACTTTGTGTTGTAGCACCTTGGTCCAGGAGAAACTTTGCTCCGTTTCACTGTATACGGCAGAAATGACACGGAAAAAAATAAAGCTATGGGATAATTCATAACAAATGCAATGTCCTTAATCATCCCAGCAGAACTAAAATCGATACATCTTGTAATGACCTTTTTATTGTATCTTTGTCATATAATAAAGCACGTTGAGTTGTTTCTGGTTGTACTGGGGGGAAAAAAAAAAATAAAATGCTGATTTCACATTTACTGGCTATTCAAGGAAGAATGCTTTCGCTTTTATTTCTGCTCATTAATTATGTCATTTCGGTTGTCAGACTGTTTCGTGATTAATCATAAACACCACAAAAATCTGACTGATTTAAACAGAGGACAGAGGCCAAAAAAACACAAAATCGCAGTAAATATGGATAAAAAGAATCAGTCCAAGGCAGTGCAAAACACTGCTCAAGCTGTCCCCAATGCGATACATTATACTATAGTCAGATTTCTTTTTTGTGCTGTAAAAGCCTTTTATCCCAACCTGATGTCCATTTCTACATTTCTGAATCAGTGAGTTTCCCCTTCAGACTTCATTTGCACTGACTGCTGTTGGTGAGGAGCCAAGGTTATGGCTTAGGACAGCCACAGATTTTCCTCTGTACTATTATCAAATCCCAGGATGTGATTAATAATTCCTCAAATACGGACTCGCTGTCAATATCTGCACTTTAATGGATTTCCCAGCCCCCAGATTTGCACACGTTCATTACCATGAAGAACATTACACGTGAAATATTATTGTAGCACCATGACGCTAGAATAGTAATTTATAGTTGGTGCGCGTCATAGATATGTACTTTTTAAGCTGAGAAGATAAGTTCCAAACATCCCAAATATCCCCTTAAGAGGCTGAAGGACATCAGTGACTTGATGAATCTTAACTATTTAACCTTTTGCTTTTGAATTCCATTAGCATTATAAATATATAAGATTTTTGCCAAGGCATGTTACTGAATGCTTTGTTAAGCTCTGCCAGAAAGTATCAAAGTATAATAAATTCCCCCTTTTTTTTTCAAAGGTGGAGAACAAATCTGTCCCTGACATTTTCATTATTGTTCACTGAGAGCAGTCATCCATGTGGAATACTATCACGAATGTCAGCTCACGGCAATATAGCTGAGCTGTTCGGCCAGGCTGTAGCTATCTCATGGCTTTAATATTATATTTTACAATAATAATAGCAATTATAATAATTATAGCAAATTACATGAATCTATAAATTATATGACTATATATTTTTTCCTTCTTCTTCCTCTTCTCTTGGCTGCTCCTGTTAGGGGGTCGCCACAGCGGATCATCTGTCTCCATACCCCCCTGTCCTCTACATCTGCCTCTTTCAAACCAACTACCTGCATGTCTTCCCTCACCACATCCATAAACCTCCTCCTTGGTCTTCCTCTTTTCCTCCTTCCTGGTGGCTCCATCCTCAGCATTCTCCTACTGATATACCCCATGTCCCTCCTCTGCACATGTCCAAACTATCTCGATTACGCCTCTCTTAAAATGTCCTACATGTGCTGTCCCTCTAATAAACTAATATCTGATCCTGTCCATCCTCCCTTCTGATGAAAATCACAGCATCTTCAACTCACCTCCTGTCTTTTTATCAATGCCTATAATTTACACACACACACACACACACACACACACACACACACACACACACACACACACACACAGTATATATATATATATATATATATATATATATATATCTCTTAAAAAACAGAGAGCTGTTGCTTCGTTGTGACTCTTTTTGAAGCCTCATAACTGTTTCCCCGGTCACCCTGCAGGAGGTAAAACTTACACCTGCCGTTTTTTTTTTAAGGTAACACAATTTAACCTTGGATTACTCCTGTGTTGTATTTTGTTGTAATAACATACCTGTACTGTTTCCCACAAATCTAAAAAACTATTTGGTTTGATACCCCAAAAAAAGATTTAGTTCTAAAAAGCTGATCAATTTGCGAAATATAATTGACATTTTCGGTAATAAATCTTCACTGTTCTACTTCGTAATTGTCTGGTTTCTCTCAGGGTTTCTTCCTTATGCCATCTCGGGTAGTTTTTCCTTGCCACAGTCGCCACCGGCTCACTCATCAGGGACAAACACACACTTATAAAAACATCATTATTCACTTTTATCACCACATTATCTGTGTAAAGCTGGTTTGAGACAATGTTCTTTGTTAAAAGTGCAATACAAATAAAAATGAATTGAATTGAATTACTTGTTCAATCAATCAAAGAGCAAATGACAATGCACCTCCAGGCCTGAAGTTCTAACCCTTGTGACTGCAATCATGAAAGGGAACTTAATCTGTGACCTTTGCATTTCAGCCTGCATAATTCTTTGTATTATTTGTGCTAATTTACAGCATCTGTGCCACATACCTAAAGTAATCATTCCTTTTATCGATCGAGCTTTTTAGCTGACATGTTTTAGAGATCTACCTTATCGATTGAATTCAATTACTGCTGCAACGCGGTGTCACAACAGATCTGCCACAGAGGAGTTGAGCTCCCCTGATCCTGGGCTTAATAAAACGGAGCTGAGTTCCAAAACTATAATTAGATGTAAATTTAAAACACAGCTTGTCATTATGCTGATGATAGTGATTATGTAATGTAGTTTAACACCGCTTTATTTAAAATGCTCCATTTTGAAATAGCTATTTTCGACGTGCATGCACAATTGCTCATTGTATTCATTTCACAATTTAAAATGTCTTCAAGTAGACTACGTGAGCCAGAAACAGGTGTTAACAGCACAGTCGGCACCTTGTGACATTGACCATGACCCCACTATTCCATGCACGTACTACTTCCTGCTTTAGATATGAAGCTTACCTTCAACCTCAACCTCAACCTACATCAAAAGAGATCCACAGAGATTCATATCAGCCTGTTCGACTAGCGAGCCCACTGTGCCTGTAATAGAGATACTAAAGAGCTAAAACACGCTGAAGACTAAGCTGGTTACACCTTCAATATAAATTAGTAAACCCTGCACACGATTCACAGCTTAAGGGAGACTGAAACTACTTTTGAATAATCACCTGGGAGAATTAATAAGCATAGACCAACACTATAGAATCAAGACGGCTATACAATATAACAATGCAAATAACAACTCTAGAACCAATTGAATTAATCACATAAAACACCAAAGTCAGAATCTTGCGTTAAATAATAAATTGAAGAGAAAGAGCTAAAGCACACGGTAAATGTTTCTGCTTAGGGGAACAGAAGTGGCAACTTGGTGTGGCTGGGATTTGAACTCACAACCTTCTGAGCCGAAGTCGAATGCCACTAAGCTACCACCTCCTGTGGGTAGTTGACCAGCTGTGCTAAGTGTAACATTCAGCTTTAGGTTCAATAAGGCAGTCTTGAAACCCGTCTTTAGCGCACTGGGCTGAAGTTTAGACACTTAGATGCAGTATATCCGAACCTGGTCTTTCTCCAGCGGTGGACAGAAGGAAAGTAAATGTAATTTGTTACTGTACTTTAGTAGCGTTTTCGCATACTGTATCTGTACTGAAGTATTTCCATTTGGGGAGATTTTGACTTTAACTTCACTACATTTCAAACTCAAATATTTTACTTTTTACTCAACTACATTTAGCAAAATCTTGTTTTTATGATTTATGATTGGATAAAAAGTAACTGGTCAAACACAAATCAGGGAAGCGCATATCTGCTATCTCCTGGACATACAGTTCAGCGTCAGTTCATCAGCAAGCAGAACAAGTAATAAATGATGTAACAAAACTCCTGACTCTAACTTGCCACAACATCTGGCGATTTTTTTGAAGAAGGTTTTGGTTCATGATAATTTTAATAGATATCAATCAGTGTTTGACTCAGTAATATCATTCTAGATTGGTGTGCAGAGAGTAACATTAGAGTATTTTCAAATAAACTGAGTTGATTAAAAAAAGAGCAACATTATAGCCATGATAAATCGTAGTACTTTGGATACGTAAGTACATTTGAAGGCAAATACTTTTGTACTGTTTACTCATGGGAGCACTTTTACTTTTACTGAGGTAATATTTTACAGCGTGTATCTCTACTTTAACTCAAGTACATGGTTGGTGTACTTCATCCACCGCTGTCTATCTCTCTACATGTATCTGTGCGAAGCTCCTCCAAAATCTATGTGTCATTGTGCTATTGAATTGACACTAATAAGCATTTGTTAAATGGGTTCTGCTTTGTCTAATGCCTCTTTATCGCATTGTTGTAAAGGCATGTGGGAGGTGGTAGCTCAGTGGTTAGTGGAAGTTTAAATCCCACCCCCAACAAGCTGCCACTGCGGGGCCCTTGAGCAAGGCCCTTAAACCTCCACTGCTCAGTTGTAAGTCGCTCTGGATAAGGCCATAAATGTAAATGCATCCACTACTTTTATTCCAAGGGGAAGAGCAGCCGAGATCTCAGACTATTTCTGATCCTGCTATAACACGGTCTTCAGTTATAACATTGATCCATACTGAAAAAATTGTTAACATTCAGCGGTATTTAAAAAAGGACTAAGCGTCACAGATCATTATTGACTTTATAGTTCAGCTATGGTTTGCAGTCTGTATGTGCTGTTCCTTAAAAATATGGGCATTGACCATTGTCCTTCATCCAACTCTACTGAGCAGAAGGTTACAAATTTGCTGCATATGCACATTAACATTAGGTCACAAGTCTGTCCTAAAGAGTCAAGTCTAGTAAGAAACACTAGAATTATTATTAAAGTCTGTGCAGACTCTTAAGGTCTTATGTTAGTAGGAATAAGTATCAGAGGAAAGTCTGGCATATCACAAACCAGCTTTTAATGGTCTTAAGAATAAATCATTAGGCAGGAAATTATCAAAGATTATATAAATATAATAAGTATAATAGATCATTATGAGATAGCTTTAAATTTGATTTGTCAAACCCTGTGGATAAACATATTGGCATCTTACAGAAATAAGAGTCAGTAAGGTTGATGAGTTGATGAGGAGTTTGTGTATGCAAACATGCTGAATTTTACATCGAACATTATAATTTTTTTGCATGAGTTTACCTTTGCATACAATAGGACTAAATAATTGAATTTGCCTCTGTCTAACTTTTTCTCAAACTCTTTACTGCAGCAAAAAAATAGCAAGCAAACTGAGGCGCAGGAGCTCTGAGTAGAGCATCGGTCCTTTTTCTCATTTCTTATGACTTTAAATTCATGTTCATTTGTCGTAATGCTATTAAAAGCTTAACACTTTGACATTTCGGACTTTTTTCGCCCAGGGGTGCACAAAACCAGTATAGACTTTCACCTTAATAAACCATCAATATGAATATTAAACAACTCAGTATTGATCTGAAGGCATAATTTATTGTCAATACTGTACTATTCAATAATATGCTCTCTCTCTCTCTCTCTCTTTCTCTCTCTCTCTCTCACTCTAACTCTCATCATAATTTTTCTCAGCATAATTTTCACACCTAGCAAAGCCACACTCACTACTGTTTTCTCCATACAAATCCCCTGAGAGCTTAAGGCAGAGCACAGGGTAACCTTTGTTCCTCACCTGGCCAAGCACTACTTAAATTTTGAAAGCCGGGAAAGTCTGTCAGTGAGGTAATTTATATTTGTTACGCTGTGTGGCACAGATTTGTTGTGTAAGCACGAACAGGAGAAATTGTGGCACTTTTCTCAGGCCAGAAATAATACATCAATTTTTGGAACAATGTTCAAACTTCCCAAGTCAACATTAAAACGAAAAAATTAAGCCATTGAACCTTTTTCATGTAAACGTTCAAATCAGTCAAAACTCTAAGACGTTATATGATATAAATTAAAAAAATGGCCATGCACATCAATGCAACACAAATGTGTACCTCTTCAACTGGAAAGCATGAAATATTGTTATTAGTTAGATTCAGATTTTGAGGGTACGTTCCATAGTTAGCTCGCTTGGAGCTAATATATTGTATTGCCACTACCATGTTTGATGTTTCTGGAGTTTGCACAGTGGAAACCGCATTTGCAGCAAAATGCACAAGCTCAAATATGTCATGCTGACAGAGGAAAAGAAATTAAATTGGTCACGATACACCTACAAGGACATTTACAGGACAGATTTTCAAGAAAAAGCTGGACATCATGTGGAAAAATCAGCCAAAACAGTTCAAAACAATTGAGCTTTTTCATGGACCATGGTTTTCTTTTTTTGGAAAGTTTGCACAAAAACTTAATTTGCCTTTATTTTAAATTCCCAGAAAAACATTTATGCACAGAATAAATACACAAAAATGCACAGAAAACCTATGAGGTAATATCAGTGCTTCTGCTATACACAACGTATTATTTATTTATTTTTTTGTAGTTTATTTTGATACACTTAAAGTGAAGGTATTTGGTATTTTATTTTAAAATATATTTTAATGTATTTTCGCCCAACCCAGGATGCAGCGCTCTGTTAAACTGGGAGTTTCTCTATAATACTGATGCTTTCTATAGCCGTGGTGTCATAACGGTGGTATTATGAGGTAAATTGATTCAGGTGGGACACCACTGAAGGCCCACCACTAGTTTTTGCATCACGCTGTGCCTACTGGTTGTTTTAGATGAGTGTCAAAGCAGCGGTCACACTCTGAAACTTTAATAAGAAATCTCTAACCCTGCCAGAACTTTGTTGTTGGCAGTCTATCGGTTCGATAATATTTAACTGACCATCAATGAGCACGTCATGTTAATAATGTTAATAACCTATCCATAACATTCTCAATTGAATGCACAGTCTTCAGAAAAAATCACTGCCATAATTGCTGTTTTAATTTTACATCATATGTCTTTTTTTAAACTGTTCCTTTACTACACAAAATCCCATACAGCTGTTCTCTACAGCACCTACAGTACCACATCATAATCAGTGTGTCCTGGAGACTGACAGAATTAGCTCAGCTAATCTGCTTTTCCAATCATCCTAAAGCTTCCTGTTGTTATGACTATGAATTATATTGTGCCCTTTGAATATAAATGTTATCCAGTTATCACCGCTTCACATCTGGGTTCAAGACTAAATGGTTTTACAGTCATGACACATGAGCAGATCCTTCTCTCTCTCTCTCTCTCTCTCCCACCATCCTGCTGTCTGCATTCTTATTAAACTTGTTTTATGCTAAATTATGCATAAATGTAGCCATATTGAGACCGCATATGAAAGGATGGAGAAGAGACTAGGAGTAATGACGTAAGAGAGGCTTAGGTGGGCTACTTTAGTGCATCTGCCATACATAAGGGGTTTCTGAGAGTCCTCTATCCTTGATGTTTAGTGAATTTCTAAATGCTTATTTGCCTTGTAAATTTCAGAACATACCATACCAGTGTGTGTGAATGTAGCCTTGATTATATCAGATGAAAAAGGGTCTATAGGTGGATTTATGTGTAAGCAAAGCAGTGAGCAAAGGTTTTCCGGACATTCATATGGTGTATTGTGCTTTTTAAACATCCTATTCCACATTAAGTCCATATCTGCTGTTATAATAACCTAATACCTCTGGGAAGATGTTCCTCTAGATATTTAAGAGGGGGCTGTGAAGATTTGTGCTCAATCATCCCCAAGTGTGTCGGTAAAGTCAACTGGGTTGCAGTCAGTGTTCCAATTCATTCATGTTCTACAGGCAGTGTTGTGCTCGTTACTAAAAAATAGTAACCAGTTACAGTTACTCGTTACTTTATTCAAAAAGTAACTTAGTTACTTTGTTGATTACTTACACCAAAAAGTAATGTGTTACTGTTAAAAGTAACTTTTTTGTTACTTTTTAAAAGAACGTTCTTTAATGTTCCCATTAATGCCCTTTTATGTGTTATGGTCTACAAACACAAAACTGACTTAAACACAAAGTAATTTTTAAACGCTATTTTATTTAAGTCAGAGCAGCACACACTGAATATATCACAAGGATTTCTGAAATAAATAACAAAACAAGCTGAATAATAAATTCACAATCAAACACTAAAGTGGCTTTTGCATCTAAAAGCTGTTGTGTTGAGCTCTTAAAAATGTTCCTTTCACAGCTGAAGTATGAAAACTATCAACAATGTAGAACAGAACACTGGGTTAGCTTCTAGCTTCTAGCTTCTAGCATGGATCCTGGAGGAGCTTCAACAGATTGGAGTTGCTGTTTATCGCAGTAGATACGAGCTTCGAACCAGAAAGACACCGCTTACATTTGCCTTAAAAGTTTTTGTCTTGATACTCAACTAAAGTGAAATAATGATCATATTTCCACTTTGTGAAACTCGTCTTGCTCTCGCCCGACTCGCCATTACTGCCGCACAGACCTGAATAAACGGAGACACGCCCACAGTGTGTCTTCTTCATGTGTACAGAGGGTAATCCGGTAATCCACAAATCCTACAATGCGTCCTGCTGTAAACAGGTCAGACTGTAGGCTACACTTCAGCCGAAATTCATTAATTTAAAAAAGTAACAGGTAACGCACCATACGGTAACGGTAGCGAAGTTACTTTATTTTTAAAAGTAAATTACGCGTTACAGTATTAGTTACTTTTAAAAGTAACGCGTAACGCGTTACTGCCCAACACTGTCTACAGGGTTAGGGTCAGAACTCTACAATAGGAGATCTTCCACTCCAACTGATGTAAACCATATCTTACATTTATCAGAGAGTATTATTACCAGTATTCCTATGATCAGATTAGGACATTAATAATATTTAAAGAGGATGGTAAAAACTGAGTTTGGTTTAAAACATATTATTCATTATTCATTGCACTATTGGTGATTATAGCACTATGTACAAATAGCAGTGGCGGGCGGTCAGGGTCAGTAAAGCCTTCTCTGCTGGCCTAAACTCTATCAGAAGCAATGATCATCATTTACAACCTAAATTCTAATATTTGTTCCATGAAATTGTATGAATTTATTCCCAACAGTTTATTCTCTTTATTTCTAAGCTGCACTGCTTCCAGTACGTGTATGTGGATGTTTTTTGTCCAATCAGATTTCAGCCTCTATGTGCTGCCATGTCAATCTAATCTGCCCAGAGCCTGTAAAGTCTGTTCTGCTGCCTCTTTGGCCATAGACAGAATTAGCAACAGGTCTGTTTCTTTAACTAATCAGATTTGATATTCTCCTCACAGGGCAGCTAGCTGGCCCAGAATAGCGTCAGCATTTTTCCCTCCTCTGATTTCGAGTTCAACTGGCAAAACACGTGTTAAGCGCTGCACACATTAATACATCTGAGTTCAACTTTTTTATGACTACAGAGGAAGAGAAACTTATCTGATCTTTGACATATTTAAAAATTCATTTTGAAGAAAAGTTAGACATCATGAGGAGGTTGGACAACCCCTAAGCTAGCTAGCGTGTCTCAGCCCGGGAAAGGGTTTGTTAACTACTTCCAGACCAGTGAATACGAGCGGTACCACTGGATTACAGCCTCTGAGGAGCGGTGCACATTATGAGAATGAATCTCTGGTGAGTATAGTATATTTTATTTAGATTTTTAATGTTTTTGTCATGTTATTAGACAAATATTGATTCTGAACTGCTCCAGATGATGTAGGTGCACAGTTGCGGTTGTAATGTAGCGGTTTGGAGTCTTAACCAGGTTTCTTGCTTTAGTAAAATAGTATTCACCCTCCATATGTGAAATGTCTCTCTCTCTCTTTAATGCCACGTGTTGTTATACTGGGTTTTTGTACAGTATTGATGGTTTCTATAATTGCGATGTGATAGTGGTGGAATTAAGAGGTGAATTAATTTAGGTAAGTCCTCAATGAAGGCCCAGGTACCAAATGCACGGCCCGCCACTGACAAATGGCAACTAGATTACATATCACTTTCATTATTTTATTGTTGAAAAAACTGCATAGCATAAAAGTATTTTTGAACAAACTAATAGTACATTAAACAATACATAAATAAAATCCCCTAAATCTTGATTGAGTGAAGAATTTTCCACATCTGGCTGTTGCTCTCAGGAAGCCGAGTCTGAAACAGCTGATTTCATTAAATAGATTCAGTTACTGGTTTTATAAGAAAACAGGCGTAAAACAATCCTAGTCTACTATAAGCACATTAGCAGTATCGCATGGACTACTGCTTTTGCGCTTATTGTCTCTCTGGGTGCACTCTGTTTTATGTCAGTATGCAGTTTGTTGTTTTACATTTCCACAAAATAATGAAAGTATATAAATCCCAGTGGGTTTTGTTTGCAAAACTGTGTGGTTTGATTGTATCATTATTAATATAGTACACTGAAGATTTATTGATGATTCATATGCTGCAATGCTGAGGTGCACTCAGACTCACTGTCACTCTGATTGGTTTTCCACACTTTTTTGGCCGACCTTTCCTTATGATGTCTAGCTTTTCTTAAAAAACTTTTTTGTGAGTGTATCTGCAACCAAATCAATTAATTTTCCTCTGTCAGCCTCTAAGAAATGAAAGAAAAAAACAGCCATTAAATCCACATAAATATATTTGAGCTTGTGCAGTTTGCTACAGATGCGGTTTGCGAGCTCTGACAAGTGCGCTCTCTGAACATCCAATCAAAAGACGGGAAAATGGCAATGATTGGTTAAAGCAACATGTATTTTATGCTACAGGTGCCCACACTGCTGATTCTGAAGGCCTCATGGTAGATTTTTTGGATGCTGGCAACATGTGTTGTGATCGCTGAAATCTGATAAGACAGAAGCTTTTTTAATATAATTTCATACATATTTATAGAAAAAATAATTAAACGTAAGGTAGTGATCAGGTAGCTTCACATGTAGCATTTCATCTTTTATGGTGAAAATTTAAGAAAATGTATGTAAAATATCTGAATATCTGAAACAAATGATCAAATATTAAGTAAATATTTCTTTATCAAATATCAAATATTTATCAATATTAAGTAAATATTTCTTTATCAAATATTTATCAATATTAAGTAAATATTTTAACATATAAATAGGAAATAATCTAAAAATGAAAGAAATATAAGAAAAATTTAATTCGAATATTAGAAATAATTTTCCTGTGAATTTTTTACATTTTTACAATTGATTATTTATGCCTTTTTACATGTAATTAAATTTGGGATTATTTTAGATCGTCTAAATATAAAGATTTATACATGTCTTGCATTTAAATCATTATCTTTAGCACATTGTTAAAAGATCATTTTGCTGGTTTGATCAAAAAAATCATAAAGTAGCACACAACAGCACATCGTTTCCATGAGTCTATTTATAAGAATTGCTTTACAAACCACTGGCAAAGAATAGATATTTATCTGATTAACAGCAAATGAAAGAGGGCACGAAGAGGAAACATTTTCACAGTGTAACAGCGATCACATACAAAATATTGATGTCAGCTGACAAAACGCCATTTGCAGAATTATTAAATCAGGAATGAACAAGCATGTTGTGAAATGACAAGATTTTTCAATTAAATAGAAAATAGAAACATAATATAAGACATGTAATGGGTTAAACTGATTGTCACTTAATTCATGTTTCTTTTTTAATCCTTTTCCCCCCTCGTTTATTTTTTACTTTTTTGAGATGAGGTATGTAAAATTCCTAGCGCTACAGTTTTTATTTCTCAGATTCACATATACTACTTATAAAAGAAAACACGTTAAAGAACCATTGGACTTTTTTTAAAGAAAAATTACATTTCTGCTGTTATGTAGCTGTGTATATACAACTGGTTGGAATAAAACGGAGATATTTTTGTATTTATAAGCTTTGCATGCAGTTTATGATGCTGGCTTTGTCGAGTATTCTGCTTATATAGTGTGTGTGTGAGACAAGCACCTTTCATTGCTCTTTGGTGTATCCAGATCTTTACAGTCTATTCATAAATTTACATATACTTCTGCAAAAATGTATACACATATTTCTGTTGTTTTTAAGAAAAATATTCCAAAAAATGCTTCGAGCAATATGTAAACCAAACTATTCCTTTATGCAATTTTTATCCTCATTTTTTTAAACAATGAAAGCAGTATTCTCGTCAGACTTTCCTTTTCCAATTTTTCCAATCCATTTTTTTTTTTTCAAATTTTTCCAATCCAATTAATTTAAAGTTTATGAGTTTTTGTAAATGATGTGATGCAGCAGGACAACTAGCAAAAGTCCAAACGCTCCTTGTATTTTTATTTGGTTTCCCAATACCTTAAAATATATACTGCAGTGTACAGTGTGACAATGCAGTTAAATTTGTCTTATCGCAAGCAACTTGCAGTTATCTCATTATCTCATTATCTTAAAACATCTCATAAACCTGGGTATCAGTTACCTATTAAGGGCCTTGGTCAGGAGCCCAGCAGTAGCTATTTGGCGGTGCTGAGATTTTAAACTCACATTCAGAAGCCCAAAGCAACCAGTGAGCTATCAATTACGCAAGTTATATTTTTTATACCAAAACCTCCGAACTAATACTGAGGTTTCAAATAGTGTGTGGTTCTCTTCCACTAAAAAACACCAGCACCAGCTGAATAAAAATACTCTAAAACCTAATCGATGGAAAGTGGCTTGACGGGTGATGTTCTCTGCAAGCTTGGAATGTTCATTGTAACATGCTGGCATCAACAAGTGCATTCTATTTGGGATTTAAAAATACATACCAGCACCATGCATTACTGCTATAGTCAGGAATTTCACAAGTACTAAGCAACTGTTGATTACAACTGCACTGTGTTGGTTGCTGTGTTGGAAGTAAGTGATCATAGAGACAGACAATAATAAAAAAAATAAATCCCATGGTACCAATTTGACAAACACAAAAGTGTACAGTTTATATAGATATATGCAATAGTGGGATTTTTCATGAAAGCTAAATTATCTGTTGTTCAGTATGTGTGGCATAATTAATACGCAATCTGGGGCCTTTCTACCAACAAGTACAATCAAATAGTGAAAAGTTCCAGACGAGTCCATATGACTGAAAACCTTTTCAGTTGATTTGGTGAATATTTAAATCGGAAATCAAATCATCTTTCTGAGAAAAAAAACCCATTGTATTTTATATTATATTATATTAAGGAATACTTTACACACATTTTCCCAATACTAAGAGGTAAGTAAAGACTTAGTCAAGACTTTTGTCTCTCTGATGGAAAAAAGATTGTGCTAATTTAATACATGCTCCGCAGTTTATCACGCAATCTTAGATTTAAAAGTGAAATTTTAGACTGTGATAAATCGCATTGTGAGAGCAAATAAATTCCATTGAAACTTTATTCATTTATTTGTATCATATTTGAAGAAGTTTTAGGCCGGCTTCACCTGCTTTAGTTTCCATTGATTTGTTAAGAATGTGTTTCTTGTTGATATCTGAACTCATTGTGTCCATTAAAATAGATTTAAGGAATATAACACTTAAAACTATGATCTTATATGCCTAATTGTGTTTATTTTTTATTTACTAATGATCTGGAGCTATTTAAATGGATCGTATATGCTTTAATGTATGTTAACCTCTTCGGCATAACAGAGATGGGGTAAAGTGTACCAAAAATTTGAATGAATATTAATCGAATGATTAATAAGACTTCACAATCTCTGTTAGTCTGAACGTTTGATAGTTAGAAAGCTGGTTCATTTACTCAAAAAAACTGCCAAAAGCAAGAAGTACGAGTTAAATATCTGAGAAAACGTTAGCTTTATAATAATGTGCTTTAAACAAGCATCATGTTTTGCTGGCAGAATGTACACCATGATACACCAACATCATGTTAAGCAATGAACATTTACATGGTAAATATCAAGTCCAGTATACTGACAGAATTCACAAAGAAAATTGACCCGTCAAGAGTGTTTCAAACTCTCCAAACACAAGAACACAATGCACATATTCTGTACAAGCAAATTTTCACTCAAAAAAAAAAAAAAGAAGTACACTTCCAAGTCAGATGAAATCAACAACATTCATTTGTGATAAACTAAGTTAAACAGATTGTAGCTGGACTTATTTATTTTCCAACAGCGCATGTTCTATGTGGATCTTTTTTGTGAAACATACAAATAACATACTGTTTGTTATTAACTGAGCTTCGTTTTCAAAGCAGATGGAGCTTTTGGAAAAAAATTCGACTTGATCGAACAGAGTACATCCTTAAACATGAAAAACTCAAATAGCTTTCTTTGACCACATACTCATTTAGACTTTCAGTGTTGTGTGTTTTTTTAGAATGCATTTGCACTCTGTACATATACATACCATGTACATATCAACTTCAAAACACTACTAAAAGTAATTTCTTCTTTTTTCTCTCTTGACAGCAAAAAGCACAGCTGCTACAAACAGGAAAGTCAGAGATCTCACAACACAGACGTAAGAGCTGCAAATAACCCCATCAGAAAAATAAAACTCCTTGTCACATACTTTGACACTTTATAATTCAACCTGTTGTGTTTGTATACAGGAATCCAGAACATAGGCACAAAGGAATCTTTCTGTATTTGCTAAAAAGTCAGTCACCGAATGGCCCGTATCCTCTGGAGAATCATCTTATTCGTTCAGTTTCTTTTCACATCCAGCAAACCAGCACACCCTTTGGTTTTAATGAAGCAATGTTTGTGTTTGTGAGTGAAGGCAAAAAGAAAGTTCTTAGAGGGATTAGCAGCTGAAAATCTGTCACATTCTTCAGAAATGCCACCTCAGTTTTTGCCTGTTTTAAGCAGCAGAACTGTAGAGAAATCATACACACACTGTACAGTACTATTCAAAAATTTGGAATTAATACTTTCAGTAATATAAAAATCATCTGCTCTATAGTTTAATAAGTTTCAATGAATTTGTAGAGAAAAAAAGACATATTGAAATGTAGACATGCTCTAAGACATTCATCCAAATGGCATTGACAATGTTATAACAAAAATCTGCAGAATACATAGTAAAATAATAGAATATCAAAAATGATGGACATTCAACCAAGAAATAGCTTAATATTTAGAAAATCTGTGATATAGAACGCTCAGGGAGGAATGATCATGTAAGGAATAATAGCTGATAGGGCATTTCATTATAGGAAAATATTCAATGATCAGTGGGGTGGGGTGAAGTGGTCTGACATTGGCCTGACAAGTGTAACCCTGAAGTTGATTGTTTCCCGATAACTTCATGTCTAGATGAGTTTTATTCCTCATATATCACAGCGATCTTCTAACCATTACAATTGTTTTGTTTTGTACAGAATGACATATTTGTGGATGGTTATATTTAATGTTGTTGAATGTGTTTCTGTCCAACTTTCTGTTACGACTTACATAATAGCAGCAATAAACGCTAATTCCCTGACCAGCCTTTCTTCCTCTTTCTTTAAATTAACAACAAAAAAACACAGCTTTTCATGCTACAAAGTTTTACGTGACGAATTCAGGAAATACTCTGTGATGAAGGATCGGATCTGCTATGGCAGAAAACATACTGACAATTAGTCAATACTGTGCTGACATCGGAGAGTCCTTCTGTAAATATTAAAATAATTCTCTTATTATAGAAACCTTTTCTTTGTTAAATAGCAAGTTAATAATTATGAAACTACATCTTGTGGATGAGTTGATATTATAGAAATGATAGCTTGTTTGAATGGGTGAATTCATGGAATCCTGTGATTTGAATTAAGGCTTGCACTAACGTCGGATCTGCTGTTATAGAAAATGCATCAAAACCTTTTGACAGAACCAGTTTTGAGAATTTAGTGTACAAATACTTCTGTATATGATGTATCATGTTATAACACTGTTCCCCCCCAAAATATTTATTATTTAAAACCTCTTAAAATATTTCTGTGTCTAATATATTTTTTAAGTAAATAAAATAATGCATGTAATATGTAACAGTTGATTCCAAACTTTTGAACAATAGTGTACACTTCGGGAAGCGTCTCAACAAGAGATGTGCTGCCAACACACATGGTTGTACTTTGTGTCATGATTTTCGCCCTGAGATGGGAGAATCTGCGAGGACTGTACATGTGATCTCCTAATCATAGAGTCTCCAGTTTCCTTGGTTTCCTTCTTTCTTATGGCATTCTTTGAAAAAAATGTTTCTTATATAATTTCTCTGATATTTTGTGCCTCAGGTGTAGGTGGTTGGACCATGTTCATACTGAGTCATCGATATGCCTGCCATTCAAGTGTTCACTGTTGTTATCGTAGTGGAACATGAAAGCAGGCACCTCCGTGATAGACGTGGTGGTGTAGGAAGTAGACCGCATGGACCAATGCTCACGGCGTCGCTGACCCCATTGCACTTTGTACTGCATCCACTGCCTCTTCAGTGTAGCCTGGACCTGCAGGAGGAGGTCAGATATCACATTCTGCTTAGTGTACATTGATCATGATTCTAAATCATTATTTTTTTTCATCATGTGTCTAATTCCAATAATAACAATTATGGTATTGTTTGATCTTTCTTCCAACAAAAAAGAAAATCTGGAGGTTTGTTGAAGTATTTCATGTACATTTTAAGTTGCTTTACACTTTCTAGTTTTGTAAACATGGCCTGTACTTGATTTTAATGCATGTTTAGGTTCATTATCTTGTGAAAGAACCATCCATGGCAGATGTCCCAAAGCATCAGGTCGCAACCCAATACCGTGTGAAAGAAAACTAGTACGACTGATTTGGTACTGGGTTGAAAAATGGCTCTGGAGAAAATCTATAAGTCTATAAGATACTGTATTACTATTTGCCACTATATAAGTGTATATATAGGTTCCCTGGTGGTCTAGTGGTTAGGATGCGGAGCTCTCACCACCCGGTCAGGGAACCAACCCCAGCCATTAGGGTTGCACAAGCCAGTGCACTCTTAGTGCCGGTCCCAAGCCCGGATAAATGGTGAGGGTTGCGTTAGGAAGGGCATCCAGTGTAAAAACGTGCCAAATCGAACATGCGGATCATGAATACGGATGATCTGCTGTGGTGACCCCTAATGGGAGAAGCCGAAAGAAAGTTTTTATATAAGTGTATATATAATATATGCACCAATCTTGCTAAAAAATGTTACATATTGGAAACCTCTGACCTTAGGTCTAATATTAACCACCTGGCAGAGGCAAACAGTATTAAAAATTGCATTTTATTATAGGAAAATAAGCAATAATCAGTGGGGTGGGGTGATGTGGTCTGACATTAACCTGACAGGTGTAACCCTGAAGTTGATCGTTTTCCGATAACAGCATGTCTTGTTGAGTTTTATTGCTATAGTTGTTCCAGTTGTTTCTTTATTAAAGTACGACATTTGTATATGGTTATATTTATTGTTGTTGAATGTGAAGCAAGTTTCTGTATGAATTACATTATAGTAGCTATAAACACTCATCATGTGACAATTCCAAGAATAACAATTATACCTGGGTTAAGTAAGTAAGAGTATTAAAAATTGCTCACCGGTATATAAAACTGATTTTTGAAAGGCAGGGTAAATGTGTTAAATCAATATTCAATTACCAAAAAATTCTTGCTAATAATTTAGAGCTGACTAGTCATGCCAATAAATCATTTTGGCATCCATACATAACAAACACAACCATTTTAAGAGCTACAGTGGCTTCTTTTGTTACCTACAGGCCTATTCTGTATATAGATTACTTTTAACTGCATTTTTTTTCTAATGTAATTCCATTTCTATACATACTGTACATACATATGCATGTATATACATATAAACACACACACACACACACACACACACACACACACACATATATATATATATATATATATATATATATATATATATGTAATATTTCACCCTACTGCACACATGTACAGTATATACAAGGGATGTACTAATAGTTTGCTTCAATGCTTTAAGTTTTGAACATGTAAAACAAAGAACAATAGAGAGTTTTACTTCAGATGCACTAAAAACACCATTATGATGACCTAAAAAGTTTATTTGTGGTTGTGTCAAGATAATGGACAGGGACTATGCTTCCTACAGATCATTGCATTTCAACACACAATGTCACATATGCACCTGACACATTTACAGTAATTAGCACATGTATACAGTATATACTCCCAGCTCACTGCATTCAACTGTTTGTTGTTGTCTTGCCATGATTGTTATCTTCCATGTTGATTTTCAGTTCACGCTCATGTTTAAATATTCTAAAAGAAGTAACTCCTGATGCTATAAATCCTGATCTCTATATTATAGAGCTGTAGAAATAACACATGGTTTTGCAGCGATTCTTGTGGTGACAGGGTTCACACAGTAGAAAGGCCGAGACAAACAATCATTGTCACAAAAGCTCCATTATTCTGTGTCAGTGCACCCTTTCTCCTCTTGAAAGGAGATCCATTTTAAGGACATGTCCAAATAGTTTACATGCCCTCACTGATGTTGATGAGTGTTGGCTGCTTATGCTTGAGCTAATAATTGACCCATTTTCCATACCCAGAAATAATTCACCCAGTACACTATGAAACATGACTTTGATGAGGGCTGCTAATTCACTGCATTCTTCTTGCTGCCAGTAAACACATGCTGAGCATTTGAATGTCACCTCCATGATCACCATGCGATTTACATTGTCCTCGTTTCTGTATGTACACACTTAGCTCAATTTCTTTTGACTGGTCAGACAGTAACTTTATGGATTCAGCGCTCTGATCCTTCGAACTGCCACTGCACTGAGAAAATAGAATGCGCCTGACATTAATGGAAAATGTCTGCCCAATGAGTTAATGCCTAGTGAAAGGAGGGAACATTTTATGATGTAATTCTAACTCTTGACAGCTACATGGACCAGCCTGGGACACATTCAGTAGCTCATTGTGCAAAAAGAAATAACCAGGGTACCAACTTTACAGCTAATAATTAAAAAATTCATATACGCCACACAATAAAAAAAAAATAAATAGAAAAACATTTAAAAATAAAAACTTTGTAAATGCACATTAATAATTGCTTACAAATGTAAATGACATGATACTACTCAAAATATATAACAGACACCAGCTAGTGAACAACTTATTAACTTTTTATTAACAACAGTGGTTACGTTCCAAAACCTTCCGCGATAAACGGACACCACCCCAAAAATGCTATTTTATGTATACAGTACTGTACTGTATTAACATTTTACTTATATGTATATTTATTCTTATAATTTACATTAATTATATTTTTAATAAATTTCATTATTTTACCATAAAATGAAGGCTTTAACAAAAGACAGTGATTGTTACACGACTTGTATCCTACCAAGAAAGTCATTGTCTTCCTCCTTCCTTTCACAACAATTTCTCTCGAGAGTTTATCTTTTGGCATCGTCGTGCGTTTAAAAATCACCATCGGTGAAGCTTCAGGTAAATCAGGTAAAGTGTGTTTTTCCATGCCCGGTTGTTTTCAGCGTGACGAATGATTCGCATTTCCTGTAGACAGTCCAAATGAGTGGCAGGTCAAACATCAGAGGAACATCATCCATATTTATGTGGTGCGGCTCAATTCAGTGGGAGCGCATCTGATTTAATATAAAGAGTCTCATTGGTTCACCTGAACCCGTTCAGCAATTTCATTGGTCTAATGTTATGGGGCTCAGTTTTTTGTCTTGAAGTTTGTGAAACCGGAAAAAACCCAGGAAAATTCCATAAATTAGCCACTTCGTTGTTCAAGCCGCGGGGTTCAAAGCGTGGGAAAAATATTCCGGAAAATATGGTATATTATATTTATACTTATAATTAACATTTAATTATATTTGTAGAAAGAAATTTCATTATTTCAACATAAAACAATTCCCTTTAAGTTTTTTGGTCTATAAAACATGCATCTAAATCAGCACAGAAATGACCCTGAATACATTACATACACTGTGTATCTCTGAGAATCCATGAGCTTATTAGACAGATTCAGACTAAGTGTTATTATTATCTTCGGTTATATTATTATTCATAGATGAATAATCATTCCGTCTTGTTAGATGCTTATTAAGGGAAATTCAATTGGTGTTAAAAATAACTATCAACAAACATATGTTGAAATAAATCTCGAGTGTGTATGTGGACCAAATGTGCCCACATCAAAAAAAGAACCACTTTTTACTGCAAACCCTAAAAGAGCCATAAAGACTAGATGTAAACATAATATTAATTGGCTGCATTAATAATTATTTCAATGAAGGGTCCTCATAGAGTTATTAAGACTAACTTGCCTGTGTGTGTGTGTGTGTGTGTATAGGTGTTCCTCATGAAGGGCCCCAGTGAAGTAAAAATAACATCGGCTTGTAATTCTTTAAAGTTTAGACATTTCCCAGCGGTGCTTGCTTCACCCAAAACATTCTTTAGCTTCAGGCACTACTAAAACTGACTAAAGTGGTTGCTCTTGTCATTCGTCATTCTGTCAGTACTATAGGAAAAAGTGACCTCAGGGAGGCATGAGCCAGTGTGTTTGCTAAAACAAGGGTAAACTGAGGAATTCACCCAGAAACTTAATAAATGCTCGATTATTTAAAGAAAAACTCCATCAGTGACTCAATGTGCCAATTCTTCTTACGGTCCTTGCGCAAATTAAACTGCACTTGCTACCTTATGGATATTGTATATTCATTTACTAATACTATATATACACAGTGGACTTTCGGGATACGAGCGTCCCAGAATACATACAATTCAGAATACGAATCGTCAATCGCCAAAACTTTTGTATAGGTTTACGCAAAAACATTCAGGATACAAATCATTCGAAACTCGTGGCCGAAATTTAGAGAAGTCGGTTCTTCTGTCACACAACCCGTGTGCTTTCCCGCCTCAGAAAGTTTAGTTAGCGTCTTGAATTCATTGTGATAGCACCGTCTTAGCGATGTTTATCGCTGTGTCTTTGTTTCGTTAATACTACAGTACAGTAGTCATAACTGAACAGTATTGTATATAATATTATATTGTAGTGGAGATTCTCTTTCCAAACAATAACTCTCCTCCGAACGTCATCTCCATCACGCCAGCATTCGCTCTTCTCAAAGGTAAAGTACCAAGTTAAGATACTGTTTTACTTTTTGAGATGTTAAGGCACCATTAGTAAATGCTAAATACTAAACAATATTATCAAATATCTTATATATTATCTAAGCAGGCATTTTATTTCAAATTGTTTTTAAACAGTAAACAGTTCAAATGTTGATTGAAAATGTTAATATTAATAATAAATTGCGTTAATAAAAAATGACAAGCAATTTTATGTTTTACATTTCTTCACTTCTAATCGCACAGAATTTTGCACCTCAGTGAAGATTAAATGCTCTTAATATAATGAATCCACTTCAGAAAGTTGAGGTTAAAGCTAAACCTGTGTCTTATATTTATAAAGTCTCGTCCTGTTTAATATTTCTGTGTCAAGATCCTGTGCTTGAATCAAATATTTTGTCATATGGATATACAATAGTTTTAAACTTAGATAAATGACTCATTTTAAAATAACAAAAATGTCAAAAGATTGTACAAATCTTACCTGTAGCAGTGCTGTGCATTTTTTTCCATAGTATTAATTATTATATTACATTATGTATAGCTCACTATTCGTTCATTCGTGTTCGTTTATTTATTCTATATACAGTAGGATACAAATTCGACCCATAAAGTAACCTGAGATCAAAACTAAACTGTATGTATTATCTATATTTATTTCTTATATATTTTTTTTTTAATGTTTTTTTTTTTATTTTTTTTTTTTATTGCTTATAAACGCCAGAGTAATTCTGTATATAAGAGGGGGAAAAAAACACATTTGCAAGTAGTTCTTAACAATCAGAACATTTTCATATAACCTTTTGTAAATAACCAGCAGCTTTCTATGCAAAACCTAGGAATCCATTTTTTCAAGAGATACAACCAGAGTGGGATGTTTCCCTAATGCTTACCTCTCCATTGAAGAAACAGAATATTGTTGCCACCAGCAAGCCCTTAAGATTGGAAAAAGAACAAAGGCAAACAATTCATTGTCTTTGTCATGATTTACTCAATGTACTCAACCAGATTTGGGCAAGCATATTTAGCTCATTTACCTGGTAATGAAGTAATATATGCATGATATAGTCATATACTTCTCCAGCCAAGCGGTTTTCTGGCCTCCATGGAAATATGACAAATTGGATTCCTAACAAGGGCACGAGAATGAGAGTGGCTCGTACTGCTTTCATATACATGTTGGACTCCGCGCGATGGGTATCCTTTAGCTTCAGCACCAAAACCCGCACAATGTTGAGCAGAAAGAACAGGTTCACCTACAGATGAAGCAAGTATTCATTTATAATAATAGAAATAGCTGTCAATGAACAAGTATCACCCAATATGAATGTAATATAAAATGGTGGAAACAATATAACTTGTAAGATATTAGGATGACATGTTTTAAAGCATAGATTCAATACTAGAAAAGTAAAATGCGTAAATGGTAACAATGAATTAAAGGTGAAGACTCACTAATAAAGCTGCCACAATGGGCCCATGAACCACATACAGCAGATGGGTCTCCACGCTTATCCAGCAACTGGGTGAAAAGACACAGTAAACCTTGCATCATATAAAACTTACAGTTTGGGTGACAATGAGCCCCGGACCTACTTAGTATTTATAGCACCAATGCAAAAAAAAAAAAACTCATTACTCACTTGTCATCAAAATACTTTTTTCTTGCCACTGCATGGATGGAGGCAGGCACCAGGGGAAAGCCTTTAAAATAGCACAGAGGATATAATGTCTACATGGTAAGGGTATCAAAAAGGGCCATTTTTCAAGAACACAAAAAGCTTTTAATAAGGCATTATTCCTCTATTCTTTAGACAGTACATGCTGAAGTTTTAGTCTTTGGATTAGGAACAATAGAAGAAAAAAATCAACTCATCTACCAATAACAGCTGAATAAAATGACCAATTATCAGAATCAGCTCAGAAACAGAATATTTAATTGATTACACAGGGAAATGGTTAGGTTGCAGTTGCTCACAGTACAGTTGAAGTTACAAGTTAAAAACAAAGTGCAAGAAATATATAGGAGAAAGTCTTTTATATAAAATGTACAAATTACAACATATATAAAGTATATATGCTGTACAATCAATTAATTTCCAATCAGACTACAATGGTACATTTATACACAAGGTATTGCACATGTAACACTTATTGCACTGAAATTATTGTACACAAATTGCCTGATATTTTAGCATTAAATATATATATATATATATATATATATATATATATATATATATATATATATATACTAGGGCTGTCAAAACTAACAAGTTAAAAATGCCTTAACGCAAATTCATTTTAACAGCACTGATTTTATTAATGCACGATTATTGCAGCGCTCATTTCTGACCATTTTGATTATGAATATAAATAAGTAAATATAAAAGAAGCGAAATTAAAACCTTCAATGCGACACATTTAATCATGATATTCACCATAATTACTTGAAAACATTACAGGTACATTTTAAACAGATAAAAATGTGCGATTAAGTTACGATTAATCACGAGTTATCTGATGACAATCATGCGTTTATTTGCAATTAAATATTTTAATAAATTGACAGCCATATATATATATATATATATATATATATATATATATATATATATATATATATATATATATATATATATATATATATATAAGTATTACTACATGCACTAAACTATATTGTTTGCATACACACTATCAGCACAAAATGTAATTATTTTACTTTAAATATTGATTACATTTATGTTAAATTTACCAGCACATAAAATGATAACTTTAAATTATTAATGTCTTTTTAGCTTATTCTGTTAAATATTAAATGTTAATTATTACCAGTATTGATATACCAGTATTAATTTACAATATATACAGTCTAAATATTCGATTTATAAAGCAAGTTTGAGACCTTTTTTTAAATCTCCAATGAAACTAAACTAAAATCTGTACCTACATCGGTAGTCAAATTTGCTTTAAACTACACTGTGTACAAAGGAAAATAAATGTCACAAACGTAAATGATTATAAAAATAATTAATAGAACGAGCTGTTAATATGTAACTAGTATCATTAGCAATGACTAGTCATATATGACTCAAAAGCTATACTAATGCTTGTATTCATGTGTTATGAAAGCTTTAGGTAATTATTAATATATTACTTATTTGTGACATGTTACCAATGTTAACGCCGACACAAAACCTATAAATCCTTGAGAGTCTCTGACAACAAATAATCCAGATCTCTCATCTATTTGTGATATACAGTACAGTTAAATGATTTTGCACCATCTTATTTGGTTCATTTTTGCATAATCTCACCTATATTGTCCACTTTATCTTTGCTGCCACACTCTTTTAGCTTTTTTAACATCCAGAGATGCTGAAATGCACTGTATCTAGTAAATGGTCACAGTAACAATGCAAGTAGCAGTGAATTGGGTGAGCCAGGATGAATTAAACTGGAGACAGCACATTTAAAACCACACAAGGATCTGAGTCTTGGCTGCAGATTAACTCATTTATAAAAAAAATAGCATAAAGCATTTTGGCTTAACACTGCAGCAAGACAAAATGTGAAAATGACGGAATGTGTTCTGAATGCTCTGTGCTTAAGTGGATGGTTTAAAACTTTTGTCTACGTGAATGATGTGAGTTTAATGCTGCAGCTCAGGGATTGCCAACTGGAGGACTGCAGTACAGATAAAGACAGAATATTATTTTAGCAGACTGAACAAAGTGCTCAAAAGATACTGAATGATAGTCAATAAACGTATAAAAAAAATACTTTTTTTCAATGAACCAGCTTGTCTACTGTAGCAGATTCTCTATTGAGTCTTATTTTATCTATTAACATGCATTTATATCAATTATTTTAGTGAATATTGTTCAATCCTTGAGTTAGATATGGTTTAATTTTTATTTATTCTCTATTAGTGATAACAGGCTTGTTAAAAAAATATTAATTAGTAAAATGAGGAATGAGACCCTGCGTCACAATGTTTTGGGAACGCCTCCGCGTTGCTCATGCGATGAATCACGTGTGAAATCCGGCCAATGGCAAGTCGTGACATCACCGGCAGGGCGACGTCACAAACCAAGAAGCTACAAAATGCGCAAGCAGTGAAGCGACGCTAGCTTCTGATAAAGAGAAGGTAAGCGCCGCAGGGATGCAGGGATTGTGGCATGTCGACGCAGCATCTCGTTCCCTTATGGAACTAGGGTTACATATGTAACCTAGAGACGTTCCCCTCAAGTTTGTTTTTCAATGCTTTGGGAACGATTGTCCAATTACGCCATACTGACCAGTCTGACTGCCCTGGGGGCTGGGTACAATAAGCTGCGATAGCGGACACATAAACCTTCAGGGTTGAAGGAGAGATACCGAGTGTTCTGTAGTGTTTAAAGATTTATAATCACACACTTGATGTCACCCAAATGAGGATGGGTTCCCCTTTTGAGTCTGGTTTCTCTCAAGGTTTCTTCCTTATAACATCTAAGGGAGTTTTTCCTTCACCATGTCGCCATGGCTTGCTCATCAGGGATAAAAGCACACCATTCACCTTAACTGTTAAACTCTGCTTTGAGACAATGCCTGTTGTAAAAAGCGCTATAGAAAAAAGCTTGACTTGACTTAACTTGAATTGACTTGACCTGTGGCAAACTGTTCTTGCAGAAACTCCAGAACTGAACCAACCAGGCAGTTAACTCTAATTGGGTCAAAATCAGCATACGACCTCCTTGTAGAGGGAGCTCTGGAATGGAGGATGGTCCCCACTACCTCAGTAGAGAGACCAGCTGCTAGAACTGTGTCCCCACCATAGCCTCCATAACTCTGGGTGGGGGTGAACCAGGGTTCCCCCTGCCTGAGAGAGGAGATCCCTCCTGGGAGCTATTTGCCAAGGAGGTCCCTCAAGGAGGGACACTAGGTACGTGAACTATGGTCTGCCCAGCCACCGAGGTGCCCTTCATGTCCTTCCTGGTGAACTCTCTTCAGAACTCCCGGGAGCAGCCCGATTGGGGAAAGGGGCACAGGTGCAGCCTTGGCCACGTCTGCACCATGGCATCCAGCCCCAGTGGGGCTGGGTGAGAGAGAGAGAACCAGAGGGGACAGTGCGAAGTCTCCTGAGTCACAAACAGATCCACCTGGGCTCTGTAAAATCTCTGCCATATCTGCTCCACCACCTCAAGATGGGGGACAGGGCCTTGAGACAGGAACGTAGGTTCTTTCCACATATCAAGGCTCGAAGTGCTTACTGCGAGACCTTGCTACAGAGTGAACAGCCCTTCCAGGAGAACCCTCTGTCTCTGAGCTACCATTGGAGGGGACTCATATGGAGTAGGCGCCATGAGACCCAGCAGCCTCTGGAACTGCTTTACAGTGAGTGACCGGGTGGGAGACAGTTGTGCCCGCATCACAGTTGAGTTCACACTACGCCCCAGCTCCTTCATGCAAGCAAGAATGACATCTCGATGCCGGACCGCCTGATGCTCTGATCAAGCTAATATCAACCAATCGTCGATATAGATCAGAATGCAGATGCCCTGAAACCTTAGTGGGGCTAGAGCCACATTCGTACACTTTGTGAAGTGCGGTGTGAGAGTGCTAAGCCGAGGACCTAGTATTGGTAAGCTTTGAAAGCAAAACTCAGGTACCTCCTATAAGCGGGAAGGATGGCTATTTGAAAGTAGATCTTAGATCTTAGATCTATCGTGACAAACCAGTCTAGGGACTTGATCTAAGACATGACCGCTTTGAGGGTGAACATCCTGAACCTGAGCCTCGCAATCCCCTATCCTTCTTCGTAACAACAAAATACTGGCTGTGGGGCCTGACTCTCTGACTAAGGAAGGAACCACCTTGATGGCCCCTTTTCCTTAGAAAAAGAGCGCGTGCACTTCCTGTTCCAGGACCAGAGCCTGCATGGGTCCCAACAGAGTGGAACACACTCTAAAACGGGGGGACCAGAACTGAATCGGGGAAGCCCTTACCTACCGTGTGCGGCAAGCAGGCTGCCAGAAAGTCTCTTACGGGAACCAGCCTCTGGTCTCTGACCCTTCCAGAGTGGCTGAAGCAATGTGTCTCCTCCATCAGCAATCTTTCGGGCGGAGGTGGAGGGAGACACCCACTGGAGGGAGGCTGTGCCCTGAAGCACATCTTGTGGCAGGGCTAACAGTCTGGCCTCCTGTGCCAGGAAGTCTGTTAGGGGGCCAGCCTCTCAAGGCTGGTTTCTTACCCTTCCAGAATGGCTGGAGCAATGCCCTGCAGCTGTAGATGCTTTCTGAGAAGCAGTGGGTCTCCTCCATCGGCAGCGATCTTTCGGGCGGAGGTGGAAGGCGACACCCGCTGAAGGGAGGCTGCGCCCTGAAGCGCATCTTGTGGGAAAGCTAACAGGTGTAATAAGGTGTACACCGCCCTCATCGTTATAGAGTGCTCTGATTGTCAGGGCCTTGCACCACGGCCCGTTTATTCGAGGATAGGACGACCCCCAGGTCAGCCAGCTCTTTCGTTTGGGGCCTAGAGCATCTTCGTGATGCCCTGTGCCCGCCTAGCAGCCCCCATGAGACTGAGCATGCTCCACTACCAAGCAAACTACGCATCGGTCATGTGTGTCTCCCCCTGTAATGAAACAGGGGCAAGGAGAACTTTGCATTTCAAAAATTAAGAAATATTTTTAAAGCTACACAATTATTTAAAATAACTTAAACTTTAAGGTAATATAAAAGACATTTTACGTCCCTATAAAGCATAAACCCTTCATGTACTATAAAAAAAAGTTTTGTTGTAGACAAATAGGAATGACTAATCGAAATGTAGATAGTGTCAAATTGAGACGTCAACACATAAATATTATTAGGTTAACATAATTTGTACAGGTCATACAAGTTAATACTCACCATACAATTGTATAAACTGTATTAAAGTTAATAGACATGTACGTCCATAAAATATCTTATTCAACCTATGAATACATTATATTAAATTGGACCCTATCCATCTGATTTGTTGCATGGTGCACAGCAACATAATAAACAGGATGAGTGTCTGCATATGTATATTAGGTCTGCATATTGTATAGAGCAGCTGAGTAACACAATCCCTGGTGATGCCTTATCAGGGTGGTCAGTGAAACTCAGTGAGGCAGATGGTGAGCCAAATGTACATTGTTAACTGGATGAATCCAACTGCAGAGTCAATTCACTATATTCATTATCCTTTAAAGGTAATCAAAATGCAAATAAAATCCTTTGACTGTTGGATAGTGAAGTCCTTTTTGTCCTCTCTACTGCAGTTTGCACGTCACTATCCAGGCCCGCTTGGGCCACCTTTGAGGGAGATTGTCAAGCCAGTGTAGTTTTGGGTTTTTCAGACTTGATTCTGGAAACTATTGAGGCCAGAGTTTAATAATGCATTTTACCTACTGGGTCTTTATCAGCTAAAAACATCACAGACATTTAGGTAGACATTGCATCATACATTTGAACAAGGATGGACATTGTGAAAATGGGACAACACTGTGCTGATGAACATTAGCTTGCGCATTGCAAAAAGGTCAACATGAGTGTGTGGTTTTAAAAACTTGTACCGTCTTGAACACTGTAATATGAGATAGATAATCTATCTATCTGCCTGCCTGCCTGCCTGCCTGCCTGCCTGCCTGCCTGCCTGCCTGCCTGCCTGCCTGCCTGCCTGCCTGCCTGCCTGCCTGCCTGCCCGCCCGCCCGCCCGCCCGCCTGCCCGCCCGCCTGCCCGCCCGCCCGCCCGCCCGCCCGCCCGCCCGCCTGCCCGCCCGCCTGCCTGCCCGCCCGCCCGCCCGCCTGCCCGCCCGCCCGCCCGCCCGCCTGCCCGCCCGCCTGCCCGCCCGCCCGCCCGCCCGCCCGCCCGCCCGCCTGCCTGCCCGCCCGCCCGCCCGCCTGCCCGCCCGCCCGCCTGCCCGCCTGCCCGCCTGCCTGCCTGCCTGCCCGCCTGCCCGCCCGCCCGCCTGCCTGCCTGCCCGCCCGCCCGCCCGCCTGCCCGCCCGCCCGCCCGCCTGCCCGCCCGCCCGCCCGCCCGCCCGCCCGCCCGCCCGCCCGCCCGCCTGCCCGCCTGCCCGCCCGCCTGCCTGCCCGCCTGCCCGCCTGCCTGCCCGCCTGCCCGCCTGCCCGCCTGCCCGCCCGCCTGCCCGCCCGCCCGCCTGCCCGCCCGCCTGCCCGCCCGCCTGCCCGCCTGCCCGCCCGCCCGCCCGCCTGCCCGCCCGCCCGCCTGCCTGCCTGCCTGCCCGCCTGCCCGCCCGCCCGCCTGCCCGCCTGCCTGCCTGCCTGCCCGCCCGCCTGCCCGCCTGCCTGCCCGCCTGCCTGCCCGCCCGCCCGCCTGCCCGCCCGCCCGCCTGCCCGCCCGCCCGCCCGCCTGCCCGCCCGCCTGCCTGCCCGCCCGCCCGCCCGCCTGCCTGCCCGCCCGCCCGCCTGCCTGCCTGCCCGCCCGCCTGCCCGCCTGCCTGCCCGCCTGCCTGCCCGCCTGCCCGCCCGCCTGCCCGCCTGCCCGCCCGCCCGCCCGCCTGCCCGCCCGCCCGCCCGCCTGCCTGCCCGCCCGCCCGCCCGCCCGCCTGCCCGCCTGCCCGCCTGCCCGCCTGCCCGCCCGCCCGCCCGCCTGCCTGCCCGCCTGCCTGCCCGCCTGCCTGCCTGCCCGCCCGCCCGCCCGCCTGCCTGCCTGCCCGCCTGCCCGCCTGCCTGCCTGCCCGCCCGCCCGCCTGCCTGCCCGCCCGCCTGCCCGCCCGCCCGCCCGCCCGCCTGCCCGCCTGCCTGCCCGCCTGCCCGCCCGCCCGCCCGCCCGCCTGCCTGCCCGCCTGCCTGCCCGCCCGCCTGCCTGCCCGCCCGCCTGCCTGCCCGCCTGCCTGCCCGCCTGCCCGCCCGCCTGCCCGCCCGCCCGCCCGCCCGCCCGCCTGCCCGCCTGCCCGCCCGCCTGCCCGCCCGCCCGCCCGCCCGCCCGCCTGCCCGCCCGCCCGCCCGCCCGCCTGCCCGCCCGCCCGCCTGCCCGCCTGCCTGCCCGCCTGCCTGCCCGCCTGCCTGCCTGCCCGCCCGCCTGCCCGCCCGCCTGCCCGCCTGCCTGCCTGCCCGCCTGCCCGCCCGCCCGCCCGCCTGCCCGCCCGCCTGCCTGCCCGCCCGCCTGCCCGCCCGCCCGCCTGCCCGCCCGCCCGCCCGCCCGCCTGCCTGCCTGCCCGCCCGCCCGCCCGCCTGCCCGCCCGCCCGCCTGCCTGCCTGCCCGCCTGCCCGCCCGCCTGCCCGCCTGCCTGCCCGCCTGCCCGCCTGCCTGCCTGCCTGCCCGCCCGCCCGCCCGCCTGCCCGCCCGCCCGCCCGCCCGCCCGCCCGCCTGCCTGCCTGCCTGCCTGCCCGCCCGCCCGCCTGCCCGCCCGCCCGCCCGCCTGCCCGCCTGCCTGCCTGCCTGCCTGCCTGCCTGCCCGCCCGCCTGCCTGCCTGCCTGCCTGCCTGCCTGCCTGCCTGCCTGCCTGCCTGCCTGCCTGCCTGCCTGCCTGCCTGCCTGCCTGCCTGCCTGCAATTCGCATGTCGATGCATAGCCAATGATATTATATATTAAAAATACATATGAAGCAGCTACTAATGCGATCCAGTTTAACACGATTCAACGCAATATGATGCAATGGAATAAATTAGGATGCTATGCAATTAACAGAAAAATGTAAAAACAACAAGAAAAACAATGAAAAAACTTTCTTTTCCTGTACTGTCTACAGGAAGATACAGCTCTACCTCTGACATGTAAATTTGTATTCTATGTGACTTTTAGTACACTCCTCTGCCTTCATAGCGAGGAGAAATCTTAATCTATAGAAAATATGTATATACAATATATAATATGCATAGAAATGGGCTATGGAAAATACAACTACTTTTATAAATTATTAGCAAACATCGCCAGTGCATACATATGCCTCATCTTTGTCGTCTCTTAATTTTCCCTAATCGTTCCCTAATTCCCTAATTAACGGGTTTCCAGGTTAATGACACTCAGATTAGCAAGAAAGCTGTTGCAGGAGCATGTTTGGATTTTGAAACTCACCCCATCCTAAGAGGTAATACCAGTGAAGGTGCTGCTCCTCAGCAAAAACGGCCACCACGATAAGAGTGTGCAGATAGATGCCCTCACACAGCATCCAAAAATAGTTACAGCCAAGTATGTACATGTGGAAAAATTGTAACACCTTACACCCAACCTACAGAACAGAGATGAAAAGGAAGAAAGTGTCTTTATATGTGCAGGAAAGTGCGGGGGTATTATCTTGAGAGAAGCTCTCTGATTGTACAAAACAACTACAAACATTTCAGTTGAATAGTCTTCACACAAGCACCGTTGCCAAACATCTGCCTTATCACCAATATACTTATGCAGTCTAATTTACACCCTTTTTATTTAATTCGGTTGTCTTCATTTAAAACGCTTTTGAAGGACTAAAGCATGAGGAGATAAAAAAGGGTACTGATGAGCGAAAGCAGAAAAACACTACACTAAGGGCTAGTCGGTATTTGCAGAATGCAGTAGAATTTAAACCTTAACCTGGGATTAGTTCTGATTGTTGAGTACAATGGATTTGCCCAGCTTGAAAAGAAAACCGCAAACAGAAAACATTTTTGTCTTCCTTTCCGTAGTCCATCTGAGATAAGATCCGTGGATCATGATTTGTGTACATTCACAAATTTATATAACAGCTTCCTTGAACAATACAGTAAATGGAAAAAAAATGATACACGGGAATAAACAAAGTACCAAAAAGTTTGTTATTTTCTTGTCTTCGCTGTGGTGTTAGAAGCAGTAATTCTGTATATTTGCACAAGTCCAGCAGTTTGACTTGCTTTTTTGGCAGATATAATCAGACCAAGCCGAATTTTTCAGCAGGGTGGAGAGGGAGTAAATCACTATAGTTGGACCAGTAAACAAGAATACTGTAAAGTAAAAATGGAATGGAATGAACTGAGCAGTTCAACTAAATAAAACCCTTCTCGAAGCTGCAATATTGTTGAGATAAACATGATGATGATCATGAACTTGCTCAAGGCTGGACTGCTCAATAAAAAACCTGTTTATTTCTTGTGAATTTACACCACTTCAGAATAACTTTGAACAGCTTCATGTGTTATAAATAACACATCAGACCAAAGAAGGGAGTGCATAGCTCCGAATCAGCTGAACGGCCTGATTGAAACTCGTGTTTTTGGATTGGAGCTGAGAACTGTCAGTCTCAATGGTCTGCAATCAATGAGCAAACCGAAATGAAAGCTGGCTGCAGCGTTTACCACATGGATCTAATGAGAGGTCTTTTCCTCTGAAAGAACACAACAGGGTATGTAGCAGCAGATGCAAGATTAAATCCAGATTGAGGTTATTACATTCTGACCTCACAACTGATTTCTGCTTCACTTTACACCACAATACACATATAACATCAAAATACACCATGATACATTACAGTACACTACAATACAGATTAACACACTATGACATATCGAAATACACCACAATATGTTACAATACACTATAGTAAAGCATAAAACACCACAATACACTACAATAGACTATAATACATCATAACACACTATCACATCAAAATACACTACAATACACTATAATACATCATAACACACTATGACACATCCATCGAAATACACCACGATACACTACAATAGACTATAATACATCATAACACACTATGACATCAAAATACACTACAATAGACTATAATACATCATAACAGACTATGACATCAAAATACACCACGATACACTACAATAGACTATAATACATCATAACACACTATTACACATCAAAATACATCAAAATACACTACAATAGACTATAATACATCAGAACAAACTCTAACCCAACAAAATAGACCACAATACTCTACGATAGACTATAATGCTTCATAACACACTATTACACATCAAAATACACCACAATATGCTACAATACACTATAGTAAAGCATAACACCACAATACGCTACAATACACTATAATACATCATAACAAACAAAAACTCATCAAAATATACCACAATACTCTACAATATACTATGATACATTATAACACACTATGACACATCAGAATACATCACAATATGCTACAGTATACTATAGTAAAGAATAACACCTCAATACCCTACAATAGACTATAATAAATAATAACAAACTATAACTCATCAAAATGCACCACAATACTCTACAATATACTATGATACATCATAACACCTTATAACAGGGTAAGAATACATCACAAAATCCAACGATTAACTAAAATACACCCTAGTACAACATAATACACTATAATACACCATATGTACATCATAACACACTATACCACATAAGAATAACCACAATATGCTACTATACACTATAATACTCCATAATACCAGAGGTGGTATAATACTTTGTTACTGTACTTAAGTGGATTTTTCTTGTATCAGTACTTTACTTCACTATTTATTGTTTTTGGCAACATTTTACTATTACTTATAAAATCTTTTTTACACATTTTTTTTAAATATCTGTACTTTCTCCTTTTTAAAACAGGCTTGTTGATTTAGTTTTAATCTATTTGGAGACATGATCAATATTTTTTCTTTTTATTGCTCGCCGTTTTTCAGCCCATCTGGGGTTAACGTGGGGTCTGGGGTAACGTGGATGAGTCAGTGATGTAAACATGACTGAGACCACAGACTTCCTGATCACATGATCATCATCATCTTTTCTCTGCTTGTGTTTTATATGGTGGATGTTCAGACTGGATACATTCATTAAATTTTCATTAGATTAAAAAATTTAAATTATTTTGTAATAATATATTAATATGCTGTGAGGTCCAGTAAAACAGATACCATTAATAGCTACTTTTTACTTAAGTACATCAGAGCCCAGACGTTTTTACTCTAACTTGAGTGAAAAAGTGTAGTCAGTACTTCAACTTGTACCAGAGTCTGTTAAAACACGAGTATCTGTAATTTAACTTGTCATCTCTGCATTATACATCACATCACGCTATAACACATCAGAACACATAGCAATACGTTACAATGCTCTACATAATAATACAATACACCATAACATACTACATCACTTTAGAATACACCACAGTAAGCTGCAATACATTACAATACACCATAATACATAATAACACATCAGAATACGCCACATCACAATACATAAGTCCTCCAACCTGCTACCTAATCTACATTCAACACTACATCTACATACACTTACACACATCCCTTCTTTTCTTTACTTTTCTCCACAATATATGCTATAAAAATTTATTTATTTATTTGTTTGTAATAAATGAATTTAGAGAACACCGTCTTTAAAATACATGGATTTACATGGATTCAGAGACAGTTTGCTTCTATTCGGACTATGCCAATGACCTGTGTGTACTTCATGCCTCTAGCAAATATTTCTTGAGAAATTATATACGCGCTTGCTAACGATGTTATGCTGTGATACCAAATGTATCGCAAGTTCCTTTTTTACTCCGTATTCCCCCTTCTTTTGTTCATGTCCACCTTTCCTTTTATCCTTCCTCCCTTCCTTCCTTTTTTCTTTCTTGAGCACACAGTCACACACATCGCTGTTTTGCTCTGCATCACATGAAGCATGAAGTAGCTCAATGTGTCGTTTTGTTAAAAGCCCATCATGTGTATAAATAGAACAGCTTCCTAAATGAACTCGGCTCTGTGTTTAATCACCAGATTAATTTTTTGGATCAGTAAGACTCCATAGACACACACACACACACACACACACACACACACACACACACACACACACACACACAGAGAAACACAGAAACACATTGTTCAAACAGCTGGAGCCTTGTTCTATAAACATTTAACACCTCTTGGGTAAACAGTGTGTAAAATACTCCATCCAGCCATTACAGGTCATGTGTAAAAGTGCTGAGATCTGTGCTACAGGGTTCTTACCGGGTTCCTCTGCACCACTTTAGGGTTGTTGACCACACATGTGAGGTTGATTAGAGTGAAGGCTGAGTTGAGCACATAAGAGCAGAAGAGATTCTTGTGCAAGGTGATCCTTTGGCAGCTCAGACTCCTAGCAACACAAATCCACAAAACAATAACAACATAAATTGAAATTGATCATTTATATTTAAAAGGCACAAAAATGGCAACATAAAAATCGCAAGTGCACATACTAAATACACATTCCTAACAAAAAGCTACACTATGTTTGTCTTTACTGTCAAGTAGTGAATATTAGAGTATTATTTACATTTAAAATGAAAATGAAAAAAAAAAACATTGATACACTATATGACAAAAGTATTGGGACACTATTCCAGCCATATGTTCTTCTTTCCCAAACTGTTATCACAAACTTGGAGGCACACCATTGCATAAGTAACAATTTCTTTTCACTTGAACTGGAAGAGCCAAACCTGTTCCAGCATGGCAGTACACAAAATGAGCTCCATAATACTTTTTAAATCAAATCAAGATTTTCTCGTCCTCCCTTAATAATATTAATGCCCTAATCTATTCATAGAAATGCTAAGAATATTGGTAGTAACAGTATCAGTATAATGCTATACCTTTATTATTAGTAATAATATTTAATTGACATAATAATACTCATAGTGAAGCTCTGCCAAAAGTAACCCAATGTATCACTTCTCAGCTAATTTTATCAGTAGATAGAGTACTAGCTTTTATTTATTATTACAAATACTAAAGTATTACATTATATATTACACTTTTACCAAAAAGTTGGAGACACACAATAGTATAGGATGTAATACAGTTATATTTTCCCTTCAACTGATTTAGAATAACCAAATCTAACAATGTCCATGTGCATGGGTTGGAGTGGAAGATCTTCCTAAACTTACCTACATCAGTACCTGACTTGGCTAAATGATCTCCACAAGAACCCACCAAAATCTAGAAACATCTTCCCAGAAGAATGGAGGTCATGTATTGGTTGTGTATTTGGAATACAATAGATTCTAGAAATGTTCACATTTCAGTTTCCAAATCCAATGTGAAATCTTTGAAGCAGTAAGCAGAACAATAAATCACAAAAACCCTGGCGAGAATTTCCTGGCTGCTATTAGCATAATGTGATTGTCAGATGCTACCTGCACTCTCTTTTATACAAAGTGACATTAAATCATAGGAACGCAAACTTAAACGGTCTCATGTGAGTTCTTCTAGGATAAAGCTTCAACTGAACACCACCCTAATGTCTTCAGTTGTATGAAATATCATACGGATTTTATACTAATGCTAACAAGCTTTAGTCACTACCAAGCTCACGACAAAAAAGATAGTTCAGTAAGCAAAGTCTTGAAAATCTTTGTATAAATTTTCACATGGTTTCAGAGATTGGTTTTACACCTGCATTAGTTTTCTGCTATTTAGATTATACAAATGGATTAGGTGTACTTCTGCATTTAGAAAATATTTAAATAATAAGATTTCTTTTTTAAATCATGCCTTTTTTAACCCAAAAATGCAATGTGTCCAGATTTAAGGTATAAAGCATTACTGTTAATACTCTCGAAAATATTTTTTGTTGATTAATAACCACATGTTAAATGCTACAGCGTCACATTTTAATTATTAATTTTTTGCTCTTTCCTTCCCATCTTCTCTTTGTGCTATTTTCACTCATAGGCTGGATCATAGAGAATTGTTGTGCCAATCAGTAATGCAGATGTCCCAATAAAGGCAGGGTTTTCAGTATTAATGTGCTGTCATGTATGCATGAGAGTAGGTTTGAAACATATTTTGTATGATATTGTCATGGTTGTCGTTGTCAATGTTGTGATCATGATTATGGTCATTGTCTTGTTTATAGTCCTAGTCATTGGCGTGTGCAAACCTGTCTACGTGAGACTTTTGTTAGTTTAAACAGTGGTGTAAAGTATTACAGTAAATGTTATTGTACTTCACAGTAAATCACAGTAAAAAAAAGGAAAAAGTATTACTGGGTCATTTCCTTTCAGACACCATCACAAATCTACTGCATGTTACTCCCCCTTTTTACCCCTAGACTAAAAGAGGGGAAGGTAACTATCCCACAAAATAAGTTAATTCATTTTATTACTTTTTTAAAAAACATCTTTGACTATTGTCCTTGCTACTAAAAATATGTATATTTACACCTTCTCTTTTTCAAATGCAAACTGCCTTTATTTATTTATTAGCTTTGGATTGAGTGATACATCCTCAATACAAGACGTACAATTAAACAAGTTGTTACTATAGACATTTTACCATATTGTAAGAAGTGCATAATGATTGACCTGCCAAATTCTTTAAAGTTGGATAGCAATCTAAACATCTGCTTTTTTATTGTGCGTGAAATTTCAAAATTGTGATGGCGTGTACTGAATAATGCAAGTCTAAAAAATTATAAAAAGAAACAGTATTTTTTTCCAAATTAAAATGTAAGCCATTTTCTGCTAAGAGATTAGGCGTGTTGCTCTGTAATTATCCAGGCAGTGAAAAACACATTAACATAATTGTTAAGCAGATGCAACAACTATCTCAGGTTATACAAATGGTGGTTTGTCTCAGTACATTTCAGCAAGCCAACAAACAAAGAAAAAAATACATGGAGAAAATATATATATTTAAAAAAATAACAAATCTGCCCATTAGCAGAGTCATCCCATTCACATGACCGCACCCATATGGGCCCTAAACAGCTACAAAAATCAGCTGCCTTGTGTAACACTGTTCTTGGAAGACTGGCAAGACCTGAGGGAAAACTGCGCTCATTTTCCAAACTGAATCACACATTTCTAACCGATCTCTTCTGGCAGTGATCAGGGAGGGGCATTAATTAAAAAAAGCCTTGTGCTGTGGTGTAATGTCACATTCCTGTGTAAACATCACATCTGGATGCAATAAGGTAACATTAAAACGTTGAGAATTTCAAATAATACTATCACATTTAGCATTAAAATAAACACATAAAAAGCCGTGGCTATTCATCGTTGAATTCAACACCTCGCATTCTTTTAGACATTAAGATGTTTAAATGAGTTAGGCAAAAATAAATAAATAAATAAATTTAGAAAATTAATCTGTATATATATATATATATATATATATATATATATATATATATATATATATATATATATATATATATATATACCACTTCTCTTTCACTCCTACGTGTCTCTTTTGGAATTCCAAAATATTCCGTCCCTCCTACATTTCTCGTTCCTCATAACACACTCATCAATCAAATCATGTACACCACAGACTCAGATTACAACAGTAAACACAACCGAGCAACAATGAGAAATCCATTTCTCCTCCAAATAGCGTTTCATTATTTTCACTGCTTGTCCTTCACTTTTTTTTTTTTTTTTTTTACAAGCAATGAGATGCTGCAACTGAACAGAGGGGCAAAAAATAAATAAATACAGGTCCACTAACATTACCCTATTCATTTTGATGTGTGTTATGTTATGACTTTAAAAGTCCAGCTTAATGAGTTGAGTTAAAAAGCTCCTAAAAGTGGGCAAACACATTTCTCATATAAAATATGAAGTTTAAATTAAAAGCACACATTAACACCTGCTGCGTATCCTCCTGTAAAATACTGAGCCTATCATTTTTACTAATTGCCACCATAACCATTATTGGAGAGCTCATCAAATATAGTGACTTTTCCAATAAAAGCTTGAGAGGTCCTTCTGACTTATATGAAGACTATAAGGTTTTTGAGTGGCCTTGGTTCAATAATGCAATCATTATTTATACTGTAATAAAAAGCTTAGACATTTTTACTTAAAATTACTACTTTGTACACCCTGTGCTAGTTGGATAATTAGGAAAGTGATTAATAAATGTGAAAAATATAGAGTTATGTGCTTAAAATACATACATTATGTTCCAGGCAGAAAAACCCAATTTTATTCTTCATTAGAATGGGGTCAAGTGTGATTAAGTGTGAATTTAACTATGACAAGTGAGCAAGTCATACACTTGCTTGATTAGAGAGCTCAGAATAAGAAATATTTTTACTCTTTACAACCAATGTTGTAGAAAAATTTAAAGAATGTACAGAACATTTAGATAAATGGGCTGCAACCGCAGAAGTCCATATCAGGTTTCAGCAAAGAACTGCAGTCAGAGGCTATCATGGACACAGATATGAACACAAGACTGAAACATGTTGCCTGTAAAAACATTCTCATTTTCTTAGATACTGTTTTATGTTATTTTAGGTAGTGTCTTTTTAAAGAGATTTTGCAGCGAAACCACCATACAGATTGTATGAGAAGTCTATTTTTGGCCAAAATGCTCACAAAATCTAATGTGTACTTGGCATTTTCAGAAAGTGCAAAGGAATCTGAGTACCAGAAAAAAAATAAAAAAAATAAAAAAAGCTGATTGGTATAGCTATACTAAGTATAGTACACATTTGTCACTCAGACATGAAATACGTTTCTCTGTAGACTTATACCATGTAAGTCATCTAAGTCACAAATGTACGATAGTGGAGGCGGATGCAGGGAAGGGACATTTTATGAAAGAATAATTTTAAATCCAGAAGCAAAAACATAATCCAGCTGATTGGCAAGCAACAAAATAGGCAAGGCAGGAGCAAGAAACCAAATGTGATCAAAACGTGACTAAAATGTGAAAAAAGTGAAGCTGTGAATAAAAAAAAACCTGCTTGGTAATCAACAATGACTGAACGAATCTTATTCTGAACATGAATCAGACAAAGCGGTAAATAAACACGAGCTAATAAACACAGAAGTGAGTACACCTGTGAATGAAAAGACAAGTAAATACATAAACCTATGACAAAAAGGGCCAGGGACATTACATGAAGAAAAACAAACACATGTGACACAGAAGTACTGACAAGACGGGGAGGAGACATAACAAAAACAAAGGTTAGGGCAAACTTAGAAGTGAAGATAGGGGGAGGGGGGATAATCTCTGATGACGTGAAGTAAGCCACAAAATTGAGTTTGCTTGAATAACTATCTATCAAAGTTAAAAGCGAAACCAAGTCAGCATGAAATGATGCCATAAAAAACAGGCAAAGCACTGATGGTGTCATTTGGCTTAGACACCAGCCAGCAAACCTATTAGATATAAAGGATTAGCAGGCAATAAAGCCTGAAACTAAGAAATAAGGTTTTGAATGTAGAACCAAATGAGTTGGAAACGACTGAGGAACTTCTAATCCATTCAGCTGTTAGTCCTTTCCACTGGTTTTCATAAAGGTTTTTATTGGCACTTCAAATGTGATGTAAATTCAAATTTGTATTTTCAACCGTTTAGGCATAGTGTACAATTATATTTTTCATATAAAAAAGACAAAAATGGTAGTTGCATTGAGTTACTCTACTAGAGACCTTCCATTTGTTCGTGGTGGGTTTTGATAATCAGTGGTGTTAGAATGAGTTCTAGGTAAATTCGTATAATACATTATTTCAATAAATCATAGTGATTAGGACTAATTCTACTGCAATCTGACAAATAACAAATCTCTTACCCAACACTTACCATTGGTTAAACTCTTTTAAAGAACAATAAATAATAGGTTATACATAGGTAGGTGTATATACATACATATATATATATATATATATATATATATATATATATATATATATATATATATATATATATATATATATATCACCAAACATGATTAAAACAACATCCTAGAATTTAGAACCTATTTTACTTATACATTAGATCCCCCAGAAAAATAGAGGAACCCTATTTCTTTAACGCAGCTGGAAGCCAATAAAATCAAACGACAAAAAAAAAAAGCAGGAGAAACTTTGTTTGGTGATATTCTTTTATGAACATCATTACAGTGTAATTACTGCACATACTTTACTGCAGCATAGTTTATGACAGGTATTTAATCAAATGCACTTTATCTCTGCAATGTTATCCACTCGCAAATAATGATCTGACATGTGTTCAAACCCAAAATTGACTCCTTCACCATGAAACTGCCTGGCTAAAAAACCATGCTGTAGAAGACAGCTATGAACTAATGTATTCTGTAATACTGTGCCGATACTTACCTGAAGTAAAAGAATATTCCCAGAGAGATGAGGAGGGAGGCGATGGACAAAGCGTGACCCACGATTGCCATGTAGTACAAAATGTATGCGCTCTAAAAAATATATATAAACAACAGATTTAGAAAAAGTAAAACAGCTTTAGTCGACACAACACTGAACAACTTGCCATATTCCACTCCTTCATATTCACTGTCAAAGTCCTGCAGATGTACTCCTCACTATTAATAACCTGGAAATAAATGTGTTTTCTTCCATATGGTGTCTAAGTAAACTGTTCAGGCTGCTATTTTAATCTTCTTTGAATATTTCAATACTTACAAATAAGAGCAATGTCCTGATTTCTACCTTTAACTTGTCCTTAGTGTAGGCATTGCATATGGTGTAGTTGGACCATGTCCTGTTTGTCTCTGGGTGTAGAAACCAGTTCCCGGTCTCATCACAATATTTTAAGGCCTTTTCTAATAAAAAAAGAGAAATTGTTTGACATTTTTTTTGACCAAACTCAAAAACAGTTATTTTATGGTTTTATAATGTCCTTGAGAATTGACAAAAAAGAACCAGAATAGAAGTCATATAAAAACAAACAAAGATATTGTTTTTGGGAAACTGGGTATATATTATAACTGTACAGTCTTTTACCTGTGGGGTCAAAGTCAGGGAAGTAGTTAGGGCAGTTTTGAGATGTGTATATTCCTGCAGGTGTATCATCCCAACACAGCCACCCATCCCAAGTCCGGTTACAGTACAGACCTAAAGATGGAGCAGACTGTAAATGATGAGTAAATTGTCTGTCAATGTAAAAAACTCACATTATGGTTCTTCTAAAAGTAAGACTCGTCCACTACCTGACTTGTTATATGGTGGGTCTCTGTTCATTTTCTCAAAGCATTTATATTGACCATCAATGATTTTCTTCCTGGTCTCTGCTTTCTGAGCTTCCAGAGGACTGACCAGAGTTTCTGCTGTGGTATCAGCTTCTGGCTCCAGTTCACCATAAACAGACCCTTTCTGTAGAAATACCATTAGAAACAATCAACAGGATAGAATTGATTAAACTTCAGTTAGAGGAAACTGTAAGTAAATTGACTTCTTTTACTATGCAAGTGTTTTTTTTTAATGCAAAGTAAACGGTACTTGGCCAGACCAGAACTGCTGTAATTACCTTCAATTTGTCCTTTGAGATGCTGTGACACTGAGACCATGTATTATTTATTGGTGTGCCATGAGCCCAATTGGCAGATTCATCACAAAATTTGGTTATTTTTTCTGTGCAAGAGGAAAAAAACATAAAAAGCCATCACTTATGCTGCTGTAAGTGTGCCAGTGCTTTACCTTGAGATCAATCAGAGTATTAGCACAGTGTGGGACTGTAAATCACACTAAACCATGTACTGGTCTAGACTAGAACAGAAGACTGGCGCCATTTTAAATCACTTTAACAACCTCCTATTTTCATTCCAGTGTTCACATCTTGTTTGTTAATTCTTTATACAAAAGAATCCATTGCTACAAACATGTATCTGACTATGCATTGACATATTAACTGGAACTATGGTCTTTATGTAAATGACATACAAAGCAAAAAAGTGGTAGTAATAATTCATGGAAATATAAATACATTTTAAACAGTCATTCTAAAACCTAATTCACAATTTAATATTATAGACTTTCATATAACTGCTTAACAAACAGCACAATCCTGAGCTCCAATCAGGATATTTAACTGTTTATAATCTATAATTAGTTTCTTTACTCCTCTTGCTGGTATTTCAACTCGAATCATAAATGAGCTAAACACAGTGATAGTGAAATAAGTTTTATTTCTCTCTGTCATTTCTCTTACCCTGCTATAGCATCATCTAAAGTTACACTGTTACATAACTAGCTAGCTTGCTTAGTTTGACTAGCCACAAGACCTTGCTAATGTAAAATCAGACACGTGTTTGTACAGTGGCTCTATTTCATCTGAATAGATTATGTTTAATAGGTGTAATTATGACAGTTAAAATTCAGCAAATGCTCAAAAGATTTTTGCAACCAAGCTGTCTACTGGGATAAGAAACTTGTTAGCATGACCCTCAGTTTAACAAAATTAAGTGATGGACAAATGTGGATGTTCAGTGGAAAGATTATTAGCTGAATATTTTATGGCAATGCTATTTTCATGGTTTACACTTTTACACATTTTTGGCAAAGTTTGTTGCCAAATTTGATCAACTAAGAAATTCAAATAAAGGTAAAATAAACACCGGCAGGTCTTTTTAAAATATCAATTCTAAAAATAAATTGTGATTCTAGAAAAGTGTCCTACAAAATTAGTGGAGCTTTTATGGGATCTTCAAGGTCTTATTCCGCACAAGAACTGATACTCCCTGTCCCCAACACTCTGGAATGAGTGCTTTCAAATTGTCCTTCAGGTTTTTATTTGTGTGATTCTATTTAAAGAGAGAGATCAAGATGTTCTTGCACTGCTGTCTTCTATCCTCTAACAGCTAATAAATTGCTTTCTGGAGTTCCAAATAAAATCCAGAAAGCTTTCCCAGACACCTTTAGGGGGGAAAAAAACGTGACCTACAGATGTTTTGTTTTCAATTCATGTTAAAAGTGAAGGAAGAACATGCTGCAAATTAAATATCCGTTTGAGATATTTTTTGAGAGCTTTTTCCAATTACCTAAAGGTTCAAATAGCAAGGCAGGATGTGTGATAATAGCTTCCTGAGGCTTACCTGAGATGTCAAAGGTGGGGTAGTCTGGACAGTTCTGAGAAGCATAGGTCCCAGCAGGAGTTTCATCCCAGCACAGCCAGCCATCCCAAAAACGGCTACAATGGGAGGCTAGAAAGAAAGAAATGAGGAAAAAAAGATATAAAATAAAGCTGCTTTTCCTGAGGAGTAAATTTGAGCTTAAACCCAAGTTAATTCAAAATAAGAGATTTATTTGTCAGGTTGTACAAGCGTGGACAAATCACTTGATAGTGTGTCTGGAATATTAAAATTTAATTCATAGTTTACAGCAGTAGTTTGTTAAATAAGTAGCATAGCTGCTTCATGGCTCTAGGCTACTGTCTGTTTTGGAGTTTTGCATGGTCCATGGTCAACATGCAGGAGGTACTGGAGATGATTTATATATGGACATAACTGTAGGATTAAAAGTCATTCACCTGTATAAATCAATATATCTTTTAAAGTTCATATTTCAAAAATATACAATATTTTACAATGCTATATAAATGTTTTACAGCATGAAAATGTGCATTTTATTTCTAAAATTTCCAACCAATTGACTGTTTAATAGATAACTGAACTGACAATACAAATGTATTGTTTTCCTTTGGAGTGAATAATGCTTACAAATATTCCACATAAAACTTTTGACTGTAGCTTATATTGTCCTTATGCAAGAATAATAATCAGTAAAAAGATATTGAGTCAGGTTTTTCAATGCAAGGACAGAAAACTACAGTATAACATTGGTTCATAATGTTTTGAGTACAAGCACAAAATTATCATATACTTGTTATATACCTAGTTTGTATGTTAGTCTCTTATAAAGTTAATGGTTCACTAGTAATGTATTTTTTTTTTTTTTGCATAGAAATATCCAACTGATAAAGCTGTGAATGATTCTGTCAAACAAACAAAAAGAAAAGAAACACAGATGGTTTTTATTTACTTTTAATCTTACTTTCCTTTTGGTTAAACAACCAACACTGAGGTAAAAAAAATTCCTAAAGATGTCTAAAGTTAAAGATGTCTAAGTTAGGTTTGATTTCCTCGAACAGTAAACATTTTGGATAACCCTAGTGAAGCCTAATAATTTCAGTCTGCAATCGGAAGCCTTTATTGATGTAATTGCTGTTTCACTTTAGGAGAGTGTGTTGTTTCTGTACTATATATACTGGCTGGTTTTCCAATATTTCAGCATGTGAATGTGAAGGGTTTTCCAAGATACAAATGCAGTTAATTTAAGACATAAAATGTTTCCCATTCTACCTGTTTTATTGCGGATCCCATCCCTGCTCAACAGATCCAGACATTTATACTGAGATTCTGTCATGATCTGGCGCTCTACCTCCATCACCCCCATAGCAGGAGCGAGAGAAAAGTCTGTGGTTGGTTCAGCTTCAGGATCTGCTCCAGCCACAGTAGTTACCCACTGTAAAAAGAAATGCACTTTTAATAAACTTTATTAACATACAATGTCACACTGAATGCGCCCAACCATACCATGTCTTATTCTCTGCCCTAGAAAGAAACGATAACAAAAATAAATTATAGAATTGCTTCGGTATAATCAAAAATTCATTCCTTCACTTGTAATACTTTTAAATTTTCAATCTGCAGGCACTACCCATGAGCCAGTTCATACTTCAAAAGCATTTCAGACTGTGTAAAGCCTAGAGAAGTATGCTTGTGAAGATAGGAATGGCTTATAAATGCAGGAGCTCAGCTAGTGTCATCATTGTGTAGATTAAAGTGGTTTATATCAAGCCTGGGTTTTTTTTTTTAAAGCAAACAGATAATGTTCCTCCTGCAATACTTCAGATAGCATCTGAAGCGGTGGCATCTGGCATGAGTCATCACACTTGTAATTCTGAAGAATGATGAGAGGTAATTCAAAAGCAACCAGGTCGTATTCCTCATTACATGAAAATAAAAGTAAAAATATATAAAAATTAGAAAGAAAGTCCCCCTTTTCTCACAGCCCTTACGCCTGTAATGCTAAAAAAAAAAAAAAAAAAACACGTTTGAGAGTTCTGACATATGACGTACCATGTAGCAGTTTAGCAGCCGTACATATGATGTCACTCCAAACATTGAAGTAAATGACGTCATACATACGACCACCAGGCCACCACTCATGTTGGCTCAAAGAGCCACTTTTCCTCTCGTCAAAACTCGATTCCGAATACTAAATCACATCGCATCTACTCGATATGTTCCACTGCACACCTACACAGTGGAAAAACCAAGCTAAGCCTCAGCAACCAGACCACTTACCATTTTCTGTTTCTTTGACCAAAGAAAAAAAATCATTTTACCAACCATCCAAAATAACAATTATTTATAGTACACATTAACATTTCATCACATAATTCTTCATTATACACACCAGTTAATAAGTACAACCTTCATATGCAGTGGCTTTAAAGGTTCTAAAAGCAACAAGTTAACTGCCAAAACTCATAACTGAAATGTCATAACATTGCCAAGGCCACTTCTGAGCTAAACAGCAATTGGGCAGCTGTTCTTCTGTTAAATAATAACAAAATATTAAACCCGAAATACATTTGTGAAAAGCACAAGCGCACCATTTAGGGTGTTAATTTTTTGGGGGGAGGAATTGTGGGTGTTTCTATTTGTTTTTCCATTAGTCTGATTAAAACAAAGTTGAGGGGTATTTATGGCAGGTGAAGAGTGATGAGACCTGGGGTGCAGTCAACGTTCCAATTTATCCCAAAGGTGTTTGCTAGGGTTGAGGTCAAAACTCTATAGAAGGCTCAACATGATCTTCCAACTCAGCCCATATAAAGCATATCTTCAGTGAGTTGGCTTTGTGCACAGGGACATTGTCATGCTGGAACAGGTCTGGGTCTCCTAGTTCAAGTGAAGAGAATTGTTCCCAGCATTTAAAATGATCCTATACAATAGTGTTATTTCTTTGTTACTTTGGGGAACCACCAAACCAAACAAACCACATATTGGAGGAAAGGTCATGTCAAAATGCTTTTGTGCATATAATGTGTATGATGTGAGATAAAAAAAGATAGATAGATAGATAGATAGATAGATAGATAGATAGATAGATAGATAGATAGATAGATAGATAGATAGATAGATAGATAGATAGATAGATAGACAGATAGCAGTAAATAATGGTGACAGACCCATTAAGTGCACCTGACTAACACACAGGACTGTGTAAAAGGACTGTGAACAAGTATGAAAGAGGAGAAGTGGGTGAGGAAATGCACTTGACATTTTGGGCGAGTGCTTTTCCTCTTGCCAGACCACTCTATGCCACTGTCACACTGTAAAAGAACTGATTATATCTGGAGGGTTTTGCATGTTCCATAGGAAACGTGCCTGTTTTAGCACTGACACTGAGCAGCACACTGGAGAATTTGTACCATAAGTGATTTATCTTTATCATTTCTTAGGGGGAATCATATCATATTTCTGAACAAATTGAAGCAATTAGCATTTGATGGAGTACTGAAATACATCAAATTAATTTTTTTCTAGAGAGCTTTCAAGCTGAAAATGTCATTTTTCAACATTTTGCAACATTACAGCATTTTACTAGGAATTTCCTGCTATTATGGGACTCTTTTTGTATCAGTATTCTACCATATTATAGTATATTCCTAAAGTGTGATAGTTTATTTAGTTTATAATTGTTAACCATTATTTTTTTAATTGGTCCTATTTCTAAAATGCATCCTACTAATTTTAACAAATTTACTGTCATGAAAATTTGTTTATAAAAATAAAAAATGCATAACAATGCAATAACAATGCAATGCAATAACAAGTGCAATGTGGTTGGATTTCGTACAAAAAATGTTGCATAAAAAGCTATAGATTCGAATCCCAATCCTGAAGCCTAACCTCTGTTAGACACCTCTTTTGATGCAACCTAAGCCATGCAAATAGATATAAAAGTGCAATTCTAACAAACTATAAAAAATGTTCTTCTATACTTACCAACACAACCGACATTAATATCCAGTAGACACTTTTCCAACCCATGCTCTGAGATTTTATCTGTCTAAAAAGACAAAAAGAAAAATAAGAAAAGTGTTTGACAGATATTAGGTCCAGGCTTACATAAGATTCACTGTTTGATTTATTTTCAAGCAACTGTTTGTGTGGAATTGTGCATGTTCTTCTCATTTCCTCTGGGTTCTTCAGTTTTCACCCACCTTCCAAAACCATGCTGGTAGGTAGATTAGTTACACCAAATTGCCCCTAGGTGTAAATGAGTATGTAAATGTACTTATGATACCTGTCATTTGACTGCCACCACATTCATGTCTCATGCCCAGGGCTCACTAGGCTTTGAATACACCACCCTGACCAAGATAAAGTGGTTACTGAAGATGCATAAATAAATAAGACAATTAAACTATCAAGACTGTGTTAACAGCATGATGTATATTTGGCTTTTCTCAGGCACTTGGCTTCCTGTCAAACTGCCTTTCCCAATGGATCTTCTTAGTCACACCTTGTAAATCCACTTTTTTTTCGTGAGATAATTACTCTGCCGTGTAACCAGACTGCCTCAGTGCGTGTTTGCTTTCAGCACCTCAGCGGGTAGCCCTGCTGATGGACACCATCCAGAATGCTTCTGGATCCACTCTGCCATCTGATACTGCTTTTAATTCGACAACAGCCAGAGGTCTTACTCCCTTCCTTAGTTGGGCTGGGAAGAAATTTGTATTACTGTAATTCATCTTTACACTCACAACCTTTAGTATTGATACTTCTTATTAACTTTTGTGCTGAAACCCGCACTGCGGATGCAATTACGGCTACCATGTACCAATAATATTACAGTTTGACATAGTACAGATGCCATATGTACAGTGAAACTGGATTCTCTGCAGTCTACTCTCCGAAGTGCTTTCTGTAATTCATACAGCAAGATTTTACGCTTCAGTTTACTGACAAAGCAAATAATTGTGATAAAATGTTTGTTCAACTTAATAGATCAGGGATTGAGCATGTTGTGGGTCTTATAATATATACCATTGATGGGCCATGCATTTCACATCTAGGTCTTCAGTTGTGATCTTCCTACCTGAATAAATCCACCTCTTAATACATTTATGACACTTCAGCTGTAGAAAACATCGATATTATAGAGAAACGCAGTATAACAGAGAGCTGCATCACAGACAAGAATGCATTGAGAATGAATGTCATTACTAAAGCAAGAAACCCAATAAATACAATTTAAAAGTCTCCTTTCAATGTAGCCACAGCTGCACTGCCCAATAACATCATCTCTAGCAAAAGCATCAATATTAACCTCATAAAATGGCCACTGGTTTTCCATGTGCATTACAATTTTCCTGGGAATTTGAAATAAAGGCGAATCGTTAGTTTTTTCGTATAATATAGGAAAGAAAAGTATGAATGCTGAATGAAAAAGCATAAAAATTGTTTTTAACTGCTTTGGAATACTTTTCCTCATGACTTCAGTTTCCGTTTGTCTTGTAAATGCCCTCGTAAGTCTATCCACATCCAAATAAATTTTATCTCCACTGTTAGCCATTGTGGAATAAAAAAAAAACAGCTATTAATTGCACACAAATATATTTTAGCTTGTGTGGTTTGCTACATATGTGGGTTGCCAGCTCTGCCTAGGGCGCTCTCTGACCATCCAATCAAAAGACGTGAAAATGCTGAAATTATTGGATGCCTTCTAGAGGGTCTCAGAGTGGCCAAAATTGCAAGTTGATTGGTTAAAGCAACAATTTTAAGCAGTACTTACATCAAAATAGCCCGCACTGCTGACTCTACAGGGCTTACAGCAGATAGATACCTTTGACTTACATGTGATGTGACGGCTAAAAACGGATAGAAATGCTTTGAAATGAAGAGAAAAAACTATTGGGAATTTAAATACGTACAAGTTTAAGCCAGCAGGAAAGGACTTGCTGGAACTTTGTCAATTTCTTTGCAGGTTTTTACCCTGAAAATTGTTCAAATTCTAAACTAACTTTTAGCCATAATGAAGAATCCTCAGCAACTGCAGTAGGTCACTTTTTGATGAAGCAGTGAAGCTCTGTCAGTGACTGACTGATTCACCTGTGCTGCAGGTCATTTATACTTAAAGCTGTACCTAAAGGCACAAACAGCTACACTATATAATGAGTCGATTTCCTGCCAGGACAGCACCAACCTCTAACCAGCTGTACCATTGTAGCAATACTAATCAGCAATAGCATTGGGTAGGAAAAACGACTTTATTGTTTGGCATAACTTGGTGCAGACTCTCATGTGCATTTTCTGAACATTTGGGACTTGTATTATTGTATTATTTATTCATTGTGCCCATTCAAACCCAGTATTGGAAGCCAGTTCATTTCTGGGTATCACACAATCTGCTCTATGGAGGTGGGAGGTAAATGGGGAACCAGGAACAAATCCAGAAAGACATGTTAGAACAGCCAAAAAAGAAAACACACAGATGGTAACCTGAGCTCTTAGTCGACCCCAGTGCTCTGCAACTGTGAGGAGTAATGCTACCAACTTTACCACCATGACACACTATTTTCTTTTTTTTTTTTGTTCATCTTGGAATTAGTTTTTTGTAAGAATTTTTTTTTAAATAAAAACAAAGATTAGTTTTTTCAATCTCATTAGAATGCAAACCTTTTTGTGTAGCTGCTGAAGATAAATGAAGCACTGGGAAAGTAGAAGACCTTAATTGGCTCTAACTTTTTAATGTTTTCCTCTCTACCGTTCTGTATTCTTTAAAATACGCATTATACATTTTTCTAACAAAAAACTGCAGTCTAGGTCAGCACTGTAAACTGCATTGACTCTACAAACAAAGACATATAATCTGCTGATAAAAGATCCAGTCAGACAGTCTGATCTACTGAGTCTTTTGTGTTTAGTGCTGCAGCATTGCTATTGTTTTGCCAGCTGAGGACTTGCTGCTCCTTTTCATTTCTGAGATCGTAACTAAAGGAAGAGAAACGACAGCGCAGCTCACGTCGTTATCATCTCTCATTTGTGAAAATGTGGCGTAAGTGAATTGCCAGTCATTAAAGTCAACTGTAATGGAATGCCTAGGATGCACAATGGCACAAAGCAAAAACAGCAGACATTATTTAGAGATGAAGACATCCAGCTTAGTGTGATTCATCCCCTCAAAGGTCAAAGAAGCATGATGGAGATGACAATAAAAACAGCACACTCGTTACATTGAGTCGTGGTTTAAGCCCTGCAGTTTTTCTTTGTGGCCCAGCATTAAAGCTTGCTACAGTAGGTGATTCATCTGGCATATGCGTGTTTAGCTCGATATTTCAGTTTTCTCTTTTCCATTTTATACCCTGAGGCAATTGCCCCATCTGAAAAAAGCACCATTATGGTTGGTTAAGAGTGTTTGGGTGCACGAAAATTCTCCATCCATTAGAGCTGCTGTCAGCAATCCAAAAAAAGAAAGTATAGCACCTGTACAGCAAAGAGCCATTAACCAGCTTTAATAGGTATGACATGTATATGGCCCAAAAATGGACCAAAGCATTCTCAACAAGTAGATGGGAAAAATGCATTCAATAGACTGTCCATAATTTAGCATCCCAATTACAACGCGTTACTGACATATGCCGCACTCTCTCTTGCAGCAAAGCTATGTGTAAGGGCTTGCTGCTTGATGTTTTAACAGCATTTAGTGCCTTTCCAGCTCAGCATCAACATTTATAATGGGACTGCGAGTTGAGTTGTCACTTTTGGACAATCAAATATTTTTCTCAGATGACATAAAGTGATAAAGTTAATCAGAGATGAAAAGAACTGATGATTGACTGTTGAAGCCTTCGGATGGCAGCATGAAGAATCTGAAGATCCCACTCCTCGTACTATTTCGAGCCCAGAATATGACAAGTGATAGATGAGGTGTGACGTTTTTCCATTAAAAAAATGCTTGTTGGCTAGTCGTTGCTTCGTCCAAGATGTGTTCTGCCGAAACGAAGAAACCCGTCTGGAAGCAATACCACATAGATTAAGAATTGTATAGAATTGTCCAGATGAAATCTCTAGATCCATTGTTTAATGATGTGCTGTAATGATGTCTTGAGGCTGCCCCCACCACACACACACACACACACACACACACACACACACACACACACACACACACACACACACACACACACATTGCAATTGTGCACTTTCAGACCTCGCTCTATTAGAGCATGTCAGTTTCATTTAAAGTTATAAGGAATTCTAACACCAAGCTGCTCAGCATCCCATGTGATTCACTGTGGATTTTCTCAGCTTTATTATATGATGACAGATACTGTTTCACAAGAAGGTTCAGAGAGCCAGGGTGATGCTGAGAAGAAGCAATGCTGCATCATTGCTGTTGTCAGGAGAGCCTTCAAGTGAAGATGTTCACAGTCTGGCCGATGACATTTTGTGTTGGTTTGGCTCAGTTTTCTGCCACATTGTATCTAATGCTAAAATGTTAGGCTTGCCAGTGAAAATTAGAGTCCATGTACATCTAGATCAGATGCACATTTTGCACATTTTGTTTCCATTTTTAATGATGCTATGCATCATGAACAGCCATCTCTTCAAGGGTGGCAAGGCTCTGGCTCCACCACAGAACAACCACGTTAAGCATTTACTTTGTGCCACTAACAGAAATTTTTTTCAGACATCAAACTGGCATCTCAGTTATTTCACAAGGTTTATGTCGTCAAGGAATATTCATCATGTTGTTCAGGATTCAAGAAATGAAAACCTGATCGACCGCTCAGAAATTGTATTAAGTAAAGCTAAAAGAATGAAATATAAAAGAATATGGAAAAAAAAAGAATATGAGAAGATTCTAGTAAATAAATGAAAATATATATATATAAAGATATGGTGGGCGGACCGACCAGAATGGCATCCGAACGCAGCAGCGTCAACTTGGTAATATTGTCTCTCTGCCTGCAGTGTGTAGACCTTTCATTATTTGAAAACATTTAATACATCATGAAACGAAAAATACAACAAAGGACAATCAGAACTGTTGAGCAGCCAGAATCCTGTATCAGACATATGTGGCAACATTCCTCTCCTAAAACTTCAGCCACTGATCCCCTCAGTTCCTAGATGTATACGGACAGAAGACGTGATGCTACACAGTGGCAAACAGGGCCCTGTCCCAACTTTTTTGAGACGTGTTGTAGCTATCAAATATAGAATAACCTTATTTTTTCCTTTCAATTGTATATATTCTCAGTTTAAACATTTGAAATGTTTGAAATCATTGAATTCTGTTTTATTTACATTTTATAGTGTCCCAACTTTTTTGGAATTGGGGCTGTAGATACAGACATGTACAGCATTATGAGTGGTTTGGACCATAGAATTTATGCGTCACGAATGTGCTTTTTGTATATCCCATTCCACATTTTGTCTCCATTTGCTTTTATAATAAATTCCACTCTCCTGGGAAGATGTCCCACTAGATTTGGAGTGTGGCTTTAAAGATTTGTCCTCATTTAACCATAAGGGCGTTGGGGTGGAGGCCTGGGGTGCAGTCAGCATTCCAATTCACTTAAAATGTGTTCAAAATGGTTAGAGTCAAAGCTCAATAGCAGGATTAAGATCCTCCACTCTAACCCATGCAAACCATATCTTCATGGAGCTGGCTTTGTAAATAGATTATACTCTTATACTGGAACAGGTTTGAGTCTGCTAGTTAAAGTGAAGGGAAAATGTAATGCTACCAAATCCAAAAAAAAGAAACATCCTATGCAAATGTGTGCCTTCAATTTTATGGTAACAATTTTGGGAAGAACCACATATTGGCCCAACAAAAGTCAGGTGTCCCAATACTTTGTCTATAAAGTGGACATTAGCTCATGAGACTAATCAATACCAAACCTTTGCTAGATTTTATTGTTTGTGAATTCATCTGGTGTATGTTGCCGTTTGAAAAAATAAAAGCCACAACAGCTGCAATTAATTCAATATAATACCTTATTTTAATTTAGTTCATGTTAATTAAAATGTACTTTATATGCCAGGATTAAATGATGGTGATGAATGATTGAAAAAAAAAAAGTGCACTTCATGACAAATTCCTATTTCATCAAAAATGCACTGTTCAGTTGATAAAAAGCAAAACAAGAAATAGATATAAAGACCATAAAGCAAGACATACTCCTATATGATCTTAAAGAAGTCAGCACTGTTTGATACATTAAATATGGTGTCATAGGGGTCTGAGAGCAAAACTCTTCTCTACTGATGATGTGAAAAAGCATCAGAGTGACTTCTAAAATGATCACAGTCTGCTAAATGCCTGAAATTGTGTTTCACCCTGTGGTACTCTAAGAACTCAAAGCTAAAACAACTCTAAAACAACTCAGCAAATAAGTGTTACAAATTTGTATGTTTCTAACTGTCCCAGTTAATCATCATCCCAAATTCAGTGTGGAATGGAAAAGAATGGAATGATATAAAAAAAAAGTATGTTTTGATATTATTAAATGTAAAAACATTGAAAATATAATTTAAAAAACGTCTGCAAGCAACTGAATGTTATGATATTTTTTTTAATTATACTGTATTTATTGGATGATCATCTACCATACACATGAAATAACTGTGATACCAAGGTTAAAACATATTTATCACATTTTATACATTTAAAAATATATTTAATAATGTAATAATCCTAATTATATATTTAATGTAAATAAGTGAATTTGGTATTTTTCAATGTGGACTTATTTTACTTGTCTTTCCGAACGTTTCTTTGGGTTTTCTGCTCTTTGTTGTAGATATTGTCCTGTAGATTGTAGATTCTGTTGTAGATTCTTTCATTATTATATTTCTTGGTGTTTCTTTGGTTGTGCCTAAGCAATCATGGTCCTATTGTTTTAAATAATAAATAATTATATCTTTTTGTGCCATTCTCTAGGACAGGAAAGGGAATGATGTTTTCCCAGTTTCAGTGGGTTTACATTAACATATTTATCTTTAATTTCGTTGTTACATTTAAAAATTAACACATAAAAAATGTGTGAAAATAAAATTAATAAAAACGCCATATGGTGTAATATAATTCAAAACAGTATATCTAACAGTGATATCATTCAAAACACTGTCTGTGTATGAGCTAATCCCAAAATCACTGCATACCCCACTTTATTACATTACAGATCAAACTGCACAGCATTCAGAACCTTAAAGTTTATCTCAGCTGGATGGTACGAATTATCCTGGTGATTACCCGTCTGAGTCATTGCGTGCTTACCCTTGAGCGAACCTTTATACAAATGTGCGATTTCACTTAACCTGAAACTCTGCACCTCACCGCCATTCGCTTCTGTCTTAAGCATCTTCTCTCAATGTCTGATTCATTGACCCGTACTTCCGTTCTGAGCTGAGCCTTCTGTCGTGACGAGTCACATTTACACCTAATCCATCATCAGTCCAGCTCTGAGTCAGCCAAGTGCCACATGGGCTCGAGCTTTTCGGCTCAATTCATACAGACGCATGCAGTCCGCAGCAGATCAAGGACACTTATCCCAGGAATTAAAGCAACTGAATAAAGAGGGGGAAACGACACGTGTCAGTTGTTGAATAGGAAACGTCTTGATTATGATCGGTATTTAGTGCTTATGGGGCAGAATGATAACAGTTTATTAAATATAAAATAAAATACTTTAACAAGGACAATCACAGATACCTGTTCTTCATTGTTTTAGTAAAATAGTGAAGGTTTTATCATAATCAATCATCTATCGTCTATCAGGGGTCGCCACAGCAGATCATCCGTCTCCATACCCCCTCTGTTTTCTACATCTGCCTCTTTCAACCCAACTACTTGCATGTCTTCCCTCACCACATCCATAAACCTCTTTTTTGGCCATCCTTTTTTCCTCCTTCCTGGTGGCTCCATTCTCAGCATTCCCCTACTGATATACCCCATATCCCTCCTCTGCACATGTCCAAACCATCTCAATCTCGCCTCCCTCACCTTCTCTTCAAAACATCCTACATGTGCTGTCCCTCTAATAAACTCATTTCTAAATCAATCGTCTATCTATTTGTGTAAAAATGTATATATCAGGGCGCCGAATAAGCCCAAGATAACAAAAGCTTCTTTGTGCCAAAGATTTTCGATCACAGAATTATACCAGTTTACACCACACATTGTATATGATACATATTTTAAAGTGTTAATGTATCAATCCCCAATCAATTTAAAATAAATATAATAAGATATATAAGTATATATGACATGTATTTTAATAAATGTTCATAATTTAAGTAAACATAAATGCTACACTTGTGGCATTGTTAAGATCTAAACTCATGACCTGTCACATACACTTTGTATTTGGCAATGCAATTTGAACTGCTCTAATTTTCAGCTAGGTTACATAGTGAGATTTACAATAATGTTTGCTAACATTAGAGAGATTTGTTAGTTTACCATAGCAATGCTTTTCTCGCATTACTTGGTTTACTTGGTTTTCTACTTCAATTATTTTTACTATAGCAATTAAATAGATATTAAAAATCACAAGTATTATTTACTAGCCTTAAATATCCAGGCAAAATGATCTACATATAAACATGCAAATTTTACTTACAAATGCTCTGAATGTGCTTATTTGCACTTTAACTTTGACTTTTAGTCATATCAATAGCAAGATGTCTTGATGTCCTAATGATGTATTTTTACAATTTTGAAGAAGTAGAATCATAAAGACACTGTTCCTTCCTCACTTAACTTTCTATTCAGTGCTCTACTTTACATATTAAGATATTTTCTCAGTATAAACGGTATACACTGATACCAGTAGAAACTTCACAAACTGCCTTCCTATATTATATTTCTGTTCCTTTGGGAGAGAATAATGCTTGTAATAAGTCAATGTAATTGATCAAGTAAATCCAGGGTTTTACTGAGAGGAGCTTAAAATTGGATGCTTTTATTGCACTGTGCAATTTCAGCTATTAAATTTGTCTTCTGTATTTTCTAGTTTCAAATTCTTTTCATGAATAGTGCATTTTTGTCCAAGATTTAAATAGGCAAAGGTTTTAAAGATACATGGATTACAGATGATGCTCAAAGTTTACTGATCTTTGCCTTACATCATGAAAAATCAAGATATTTATATGGGTTTGTAGAGAAATTATACCACTTAGTAATCGCAGGCAACAACTCAAATGGTCAAAAAAGGCATGCAAATATTTAAGTAGATAAGTGAATATTTTTCAATGTGGACATATCCACTTTTCTCTGGGTTTTCTGTTATTTGTTGTAGATATTTTTCTCTATTATATTTGTATCTCTTTTCTATTATATCTTTTTTGTTGTGCTTTTGTATTCATGCTTCTCTTGTTGTAAATAATATCTTTGTCATTGTTGGTACATCTCTTTGTGCAATACCCTAGCACAGAAATGTGATTGATATTTTCCCAATTTCCCTGACTCATAATTGGATTTCTCACTAAAATTGCTTCTGAGTGTTCAAATTTTTTTCATGATCTTTTAGTGCCTTTGGGTGTTACACTCTGTCATCTATTTACAGATGCATTGTATTATTGCTATTGAGACTATAGTGCAAAACTTTCCAAAAAACCCTCTCTAAACCATCCAGAGCCAAAAAAATTAGCATGTTTTATTTTTCCACCAAAATAAGAGCACTGATGGTGTCAAGTATAGATTCCACCATTTTAAATCTTGAGTTCCTGTCAAATTAAGCCCACTCTCACACTGACACAATGGACTATTCAGCTGCAGTTCATATATATATATTGTTCAGTTGTTCCTTCTGCTGCTCTAAATAATACCAAGTTTGAGAAGATTTTGAGACCAGACAGAGTGTCAGAGTGTCAGAGTGCTCCATCAAGTTCACCAATCAGATCAGGTCCTGTGCACCTCCTGGTATGTAGCCAATTTGGTGTTATGAAGCACATGCACATAAAGCACAATCTAACCATTGATCTGTATTCATGTTACATGTACACAAACTTGAAAACAATGCAGCAGGTGGACGAACACACTTGTGGTACAATGGCAATTGTTAAATCTGTTTCTATATGTTTAGTGCTCCAAATATTTATATATGTATCAGGGGTTCGATTTGGATTTCTTAATTTACACATTACATTGTAAATAGAGATGTTCATCTATCGCTTTCTTGTTTGGTTTTTGTGTACTAGCCTGCAATATTTAATACATTAATTTAAAAGTGTTTTTTTACTTCTCGCATGTAATTTACAGCACAGCAAAAATCTCTCATATACCATCAATATTAAGAATTTGGGGATAAAACACAGGGTCAGCCACCACACAGAACCCCTCGAGTACAGTGTTAAGGGTCTTGCTCAAGGGCCCAAGTGTGACAGCTTGGCAATACTGGGGCTTGAACTCCTGATCTTCTGATTAGTATACAATATATATATATATATTCTAATATAAACCACTGCTGTTACACACTGATCACATTTATGGAATCCTTGAAGAATCATACTTGACCACTTGCTAGCATGAAAGCAAAAATATTATTTACATGTGTTTGTTTAACACATCAGTTCATACTGAATAATATATTGGCGTGGGGGCTTCAGTCATATATATGATGCTGCTTAAACTTTATGCTCTCTGCTCTATTCAAAAGCAGAAGCACTGTGTCCAGATTAATCTGCTCACTTCCTGCCAAATGCCCTCTATTTATATATATATGCCCTCTACTGTATATATATATATATATATATATATATATATATATATATATATATATATATATATATATATATATATATATACAGTATATAAAACCATCCAGCATTAAGAAATATCAGAAGGCTTGTTTAGAACCTTCAGTTTTGAGTCATACATGCTTTTAGAAAGTAATTTGGAAAAATAAACAGTTTTTCGACTCCACAGGCTTCTGTGACACAATGCATTAATGTTTCTCCGCACTGTGCTGCAAAAATATATTTCACTTTTGAAAGAACAAAGTTGTTCAAGAGGGTTGACGAGTTTTTCATTCAAGTTGATTGAACACGATTCTCATCAAAAGTGCTCATGCATACCGCATCTAAAAACAATTTTCATAAAGGCCATATCTGTAATGAACTCTCAACATTTTCATTAGGTGTGATAAAGGCGTATTACACATTTCTTGCTTACAAACATTACCTGTGAATATACAATTCACTGAATAGCAACCTTCGTTATGCGTAATTAATTCTTAATGTATAACATTATGTGTAATAGTTGTAATAAAAAAGCATATGCTTAATGCTTGCTATGATTCATGGATTATAATATAATAAATAATATAAAAATAATATTATTATTCATTAACTGCACACTGAAACTCACTGGTTTATCCCTCAATAATAGAAACTAGCAGCCTAAAAGTATGGAAGTCCTAAGAGGCCACGACTTAATTTGTTTGTGATCTCGACATAAAAGTAGTTTTCTTATTATCTCCCGATTTTAACGTTAAAGCGAGTTTTCTCTTATCATAATTGTAAATATTTTTGGTGTATATCATGGATTATGCATTGTTGTCTTATCATAAAACCTCTATCATAAAGTTGCTAATTTCCTGCAGAAAATATGTACTTTATTTTCTCCATCGAGAGAGAGGCGTGTCCCAGAGGAGAACCTGACAAAAATAAAGGAAGGTAAGGTAGACCTTATGTTAAGATTTATGTCATGGTAAAAAATGAAGTCATGATAACAGGACAAACACTTGTAAAATTAAGTCACGATCATTAAAAAACAAGGAAGAAAAAATATTATGGACTTAGGACTGTACAAAAGTACTACTTGTAAAATGTTATAATTAGGCTATACCTAGTATCATGTGTCTGTCAATAATCTGATCTCATATGACAATATGACAATTATTTATTGCCAATGCAGATTCAAATCAAAAGTGTGCTGCTGCTTTGTCCACTGACGGGAGTTTATACACAATGGCAGCTGAAACACGTCCATTGTTAATGGACTGAGATCTTGATATGATGCTTGAGGTAACACTTGACACAGCCCTTGACTTGATGCTTGAGGCATCCAGGTAAATTCAGGGTTAAGCGAATCCTGGCTACAGACAGGAAACTGCTACTACACTGTGTGCTGAATAGTGATAATATTATAAACTGCACATATGTAAAAACAGATAGAGCAGAATACATGTTATCGCGTATAAATGAGCTATTTAAATGTGATGTACATTTAATTCACATAAAGTTTGAAAATCCCTCTAATCAAATAAACCTATTTGTTCTATGTTTCACACACCAAGGATTAGCTAGCTGTCAGATATGTTCAGATAATATTTTTTGAAAAATGTTGTCATTTTTTTTAGCTTTGAAGTGAGTAAAAAGCTGATTAGATGCAAATGCTTCAGGAAAGGCCTTAGTTTCTTTGAAAGATGTGACCATTTGCCAGATTTCCGTTTTGATTTGGTGTTCGACAGTGATTTATCTTCGTAGTTTTCTCCCTATCTGCATCCAGTAGTATTTGCAAATGGATGATGTTGTTTTGCTAGCAAGTCACTATCCATTTTTCATTTGCAGCTGCTGATTTCTACATGTAATGATGAAAGTGGACTTTCATTTAAAACTAAACCTTCAGTCATGGTACCTGTTTTTAAAAATAGCTATAAGCGGAGAAAACGTAGTCCTATTTGCTACTGAATCATACTGATTCAGTAGCTCATACTGAGATGCAGCTATATGTAAGGTGAGTGGAGTATATATCATTCGATTATGTAGAGCAAGAATATCTTTCTGCAGAAAAAGAAAGGAATTTCTACAAATAGCCTCGTTTTTTATGAGACCAGACAGAAATCCAATGTAAGCCTGCTAATAAATTTTACATGGGCCTTGTTTTGGTAGTCCTTGGAGGCAAATACTAAATAAATGTGCCTTATAGAGGCATCTGAAAAGGTAAAATAGTGATGGCTTTGTGATTGATTAATGTAAAAAACTTGAGAATGATAAATCATACATGTGGGTAAATAATTTTCGGCACTCAAATAAGGGAAAACCATGCACTAGAAACTCATTTGAAAAAAGTTCTGCTAATATAACAATGCTTAATGCATAAGAAATTTAAATAATCGTTTTTTGTTTAATTCGCTTTTTACTATTAATTTTATTTTTTAAGATACATGACAGGTTTTTATTAGATAGAAAAAGTTTGTGGGTTTTTTGTTTGCCTAATATAACGCAGTTTGCACATTTCAAGTCAAGTCAAGTCAAGTGGCTTTTATTGTCATTTTTACTATACACAGTGGTACACAGTACACAGTAAAAACGAAACAACGTTCCTCCGGAACCCTGGTGCTACACTAAACAACAGAACAACATGAAGTGCATCGAGTGCAGCCTGGTGCAAACAGTGCAAACAAAAGAACAGTACAGACAGACAACACAAGACAAGACAAAAGACAAAAAACAAGTATAGCGCCGACTAGTAGACCTACTGTATACTTACATATACAGTACTGTGTGAGGTGAATGTAAAAACTCTGCACGACTAAATCCTGACTTAATGTTGTTTGTGACTTTCACTTTAATCTCACAAAAGAATAGCTGCATTAGTCCATTTGTTATGAAAACAGACAGACAGAGCTGTCAGACATGTGCAGCACAGCCAAGGGGACGTTTAGTTTGACAGTCACCATCTAGGCGGAATGAAGAATGTGCTGGCAGGGCTCTTGAGGAACAAAACAGTGTTCGGCTGCCTCTCATGCATCAGCTCACTTGCAGTGCATTTAATGCTTGGCTGAAGCTGTTCATTCCAGCTCAACCTCTCAGCTGGCCCATTCCACTCTTTCAACCCTTTACACACAATGAGTCTAATCACGCTATCACTGTACAGTACGTGAGGAAGGCTTGGAAGTACATTTTTCTGTATTGAATTTTCAAAAAGTGGAAGAATCCCTGAATAAAATCAGTCCAACAACAGCAGGGGATTCCAACTAACCTTTTATATCAGCGAGGTGCTGAGATACCTCGTATGTCATTCCTAAAACTTTTCTAACTAAATAAATGAATAGATCAATGTTTAAAGTAAGGGATAAAGCTAGCCTGGACATGTAATTGACATGTAACGGAAGTCTTAGTTTGATCTATTACAGTATCACAGTATGATCTATCACAATGTATAACAAGATTAAATTTTTTTGCCAAAGCCATGCTCTTTAATAATTAGTCAGCATCTCCGACCAATCAAAATTAAGCATTCGAGCATTGATTCGATTCGAGCATTAATATAATTGAATTAAAAGTTAAAACTTTTCATTATATATATATATATATATATATATATATATATATATATATATATATATATATATATGCTTTTATACACAAGTATTTACTACACTAGTTGCTAGTTGCAACAGAGTTAGAGAACTAGCTTTTTACATAACTGCATTATCAGCAGACACTGCTGCTGTTATTGAGCTTGGAGGAATTAATTTAGCAAAGTCAGCTAACAGTGAAGCAAAAAATGTCTGCATGAAACTGTGTGGTAGTCACAAGTCAAAATAAAACTCAATCTACTCGTTTAATTTTATAGTAATTTGCTACAAAAATATTACGGCAAAAATGTTTCTACGCAAGCATGATGTTGCAAAGTAAAAACAATAGCGATTTGTGATTCCAAATCTATTAAAAAGATTTTTAGACCTTTACTTCTGAACCAAGATGCTGATGTCCTTATCTGCTGTAAAAACAATCCAGCTAAAAATAACTGCACGCCAGGAAGTCATACAAAGAATATCTTTAACAGAGTCAGTCCATCATTATGGGAAAAACATAAATGTGCAAGAAGTACATTCTAAAGGTATTTTGGTCAGCAAAAGGCTTGATAGATACTTCCATATAATAGTTTTGTTTGTGTTTTTTTAATGCACAGTGTGCAAGTATTATTAAAAAAACATCCATAGGAGAAAAAAAAACATCTATAGAAATGATAGTATTGGTAGTAATACTGATTGTATCAGTGATGGTAGTAGCAGAAGTGGTAGTAGTTTGTTTGTTTGTTTGTTTGTTTGTTTGTTTGTATAGCACTTTTAACAATTGACAGGTTATAAAATATGAATTTAATTCAATTCAGTTCAATAAAAAAATTATTTTAGTAGTGATTTTAGTCATGATAGTAATAATGGTAGAAGTAGTTATTAGTAGTAGTGGTAGTATTTTGGTCAGCAAAAAGCTCCATAAATCTCATATACTAGTTTCATTTGTGTTTTTTTTTTTAATGCACAGACAGCCAGTATTACAATAAAATTAAAAAAATCCAGACTCTTGACATATTTTAACCTCAATGTTAAGGATTAACTGTGTACATAGTTAATAGTGTTATGTGTGTTTACAGGAAAGGAAGCACTGCAAAAACAGACAAAACTGATGATCTGTAAATCATCATATTTGTGTTGTATCACGGCAAAGTTGATGACATAATCAAGAAATCACAAGTAAATGCTGATTCTAGAAACAGCTTTGTTTACCCCAAAACCCACAGACAAAAACAAATACAAGCAGAAAAGCGTTCCGAAATAGTTTTCTGCTTAATGTTGTAAAAAAGAAATGCCTCCTGTATCCATTTCCAATGTTCTAGAATGGAGAGTCCAGCTGCGCTGGCATAAGGAAGAGTCACGCAACTGTTTAAGGGCTCTCATAAACCAAACAGCCCTCCTCATTAATTGCACTAATAAAATAATACATTCTTCTCTGTGTTCACTCACATTGTCCACACACATTGCATCTCTGAACTGCTTTCACGCTTGGCCTCGTTTGTAAGCAGCCGTGACCAAAAGAGGCAAACAGCTTCCTTCTTCAACTCTGTCTCAGAAACTCACATTCATCAAAACATGCAGCCTCATGTGAGTCCTCAAGACAACATCAGCACATGACCACGGTCACTATGTTGAGGAGTAAAACATGCTAAGTGCTCCAGAGGAGCTGCAGAACCATTAAGGAATGTGTCATTAAAAGTAAATAAAGTGGGTTTAATCTAAGGCCAAGGAGAACTTTCCAGTTTACTCTTCCAACAGCTTCTCTTTGGAGGGCAGCCAGAGACGTATGATTACACAGCCATGAGAGTATTCCCTTCATTACAACTTGGATAAAACTCACAGGCCAAACTAGTCACATAACATTCATTACATCATTTACTTTCATCTCGATGTTTTATTCACTGTGGGTCTAAAGGTCACCACACGGTTTTGCAGAGAGCTCCACTTATGTTTGATTGGTTTATAACATGCTAAACCAGTCCAAATTAAGAATTTATATACTATAATAAAGTGAATTTTTCTATTTATTTTTCAAGCGAAGAAAGTTTATTAGTGATAAACCAGTAACAATTGGAATTTTATGGCTCACAGACTTGTGCACCCACTCGGTGTCCTGAACTTTTTAGTGGTAGAAAAAGAATTAAAGGTTAAAATTGTGCTGTTTTCTGTACACCTAAACTGTGAAACAAATAACCTGATTTTCACACAGCATTTTCAAAATTTTACACTAAAATTATAGAACTGAAATTATTATTAATAGTAGTAGTATAGTGGTAGTCAGAGGTGGCAAAAGTACACACATCCTTTACTTAAGTAGAAGTACAGGTACTCGTGTTTTAAAATACTCGGGTAAAAGTTGAAGTACTGATTATACTTTTTTACTCAAGTGAAAGTAAAGAAGTCTTGGCTCTCACATGTACTTAAGTAAAAAGTAGTTATTACTTCTACCTGTTTTAGCTGTTAACTGGACCTCACATTATATTAGATTATATATATATATATATATATATATATATATATATATATATATATATATATATATATATATATAGATAGATAGATAGATACTGACACCCTAGTGGGTGTCAGTATCCCCACAAGGATGAGTTTGAGAGTTTGATTCCTGGTTGCTGTGTTGGTAAATAAAACTTCTGGACCTTGTCCCCTCTGAAAACATTTCAATTCTGTCCTTTCTGTGTTGGATTAATTTCTTGATTTCCTGGTCTTTAATGAAAGATAACTCCACCAAAAAAAAAAAAGCACTTCTGTGGTAGCTCAGTGGGTTAAGGCTTGTGCCTGAACATGGTCCTTAATATAGTCCACGCTGGTGATAAGGTTTCAAAGCCAGTCCTACATGCCTTCTTTCTTACTGCGCTGGCATGAAACAAAGTATGAACCCTCCAAAAAGCACACATGCTTTTCAGCAGTAGTCGCTCAGTGGTTTAAGGCTTGTGCCTCATGCTTCCCAGTCTGATCTCTTCCATGGCTTAGTGGGTTAAGGCTGGTACTTTGCTAATGTTGGTAGTCAGGGTTCAAACCTGGCTTTCTGTCTGCTAGTCATGAGGTAGGTTAAATTCCTGATTCCTACAGCTTCATATTTTTGTTTTGATGGGTTAAAAAGAAAGATAGACCTGCTCTAAACAAGCTTCCCAGCTTGTCATTCCTAGTCACAATATGGCTTTGCTTCCTACGTCTGTCTTCAGCATTATATTCTTGTGTTGATGGATTGAAAGAAAAGATAGACCTGCTCTAAACAATCGTTGCAGCTGGTCCTTCCCGATGGTTCAGTGGGTTAAGACTGGTATTTCGCTGTTGGTGGGGTTCAGGGTTCGAATCCTGCTTTCTGTGTTTCTGTCTGGTTGAATTTCTTGTTTTGAAGCATGAAACGAAGGATAAACCCCCAAAAAAAAAGAAGGTATGTTGTGGGACTTGATGGCTTTGTGATAAAAGCCTTGCCTCTGAGCTCAGAGGTTGCTGGTTCGAATCTGGCTTCTCCCTGCACTGGGTAAGCTGTGTAGAAAGTAGTCTGTGGTGAGCAATGGAGTGGTTGATGGTGAACAAAGGCTGTGAAGACCTGCTGCTTCACAGCCTCAGAAAAAGTGAGGGTGATAGGTTTTTGGCAGAATTTTTCCCTATATATGCAAAACTAAGTCGATACTTTTTTGGACATTTTTGCTTCATAACCCCCTATTTTCAGCTTCTCAGACACCGGGGGGGGGCAGATGCCCGGATATTGCCCCCCTGCTTCAGGATACGCCCTCCGAAACCGTCCACATCCAACCTTCCACGCAGCCATTCCTGACACCTTCCTTACTACGGCCACCGGAACCTTCCACACTCTTAACTTTGAGCCCTGGCCGGGGTTTGAACCGGCAACCTCTCAACCCAGAGGCAAAGCTCATCCAATTGAGCCACAGGATCTCCTGCAAGAACCTGATTTTTAGGATCTTTTATAGTTCTTTATTAAAACTTTTTGAACAATTTAAAGGAAAGCTAAGCGGTAGGAATCGAACCGGGTAAGTTAGACAGCAGAGACCACATCACTAACCACTACACTACCACAGGGGTGATAAACAAGCCTTTGCTTATTGGACTCTTGGCTTTTCTATAGTTAAGAGACCGCTGTTTTCTCTTAGATCATGATGGTAGAGGGTCAAAACTTCTCCTTCCTGTACATTTTCTCAGTAACTCGAAGTCTATGAGAAGTGACTCAGGTACAAGAACCACATCTCCAACACCTGCAGCACTGATATACCATGATTTACCAGCAACCAATTTTAATGACCTTTCATTGTTCTGTTTTTAAAAACTTCTTAATGTTCAATATGAAACTAGAGGTAAGAATCGAACCAGGAAAGTCTTTCATCATAGATCACTAATGGCATTACTTCAAAACTCAAAACTTTGTTAGACATGTAAATAAGCAGGAAAGACAGAGACAAAGACAAAGAGACACAGACACAGCTTTAGAAAGAGTGAGAAACAAATAGAGAGACAGCAAGAGAGAGACATATACAGTGAGACAGAGACATTTACTAAAAGAGACACAGAGACAATTAGATAGAGAAAATAGAGAGACAAAGATAGCGAGATATAGCCACTTCCTGTTGGAAGTGTTTATCCCGAGCGACTCTTAATGATCTCATTTACTAAATGAGCAGTAGTGAGTTAAGGGCTTGCTCAGGTGCCCAAAACTGGCAGCTTGGAGATGTTAAACATGTATCATATTTACAGCATGTGATATATATGTACTTATAAAGCACTAAATGGATTATCTCCATGTATCTCTCCAGTCTTTTAACACGCTACAATCCGTCACGCTCACTGAGATCTCAAAACTCTGGGCTTCTAGTAGTTCCTAGAATAGCAAAGTCCACTAAAGGCGGTAGATCATTTTCATATTTAGCTCCTAAACTCTAAAACAGTCTTCCTGACAGTGGTTCAGGGTTCAGACACACTCTCCCAGTTTAAGTGCAGATTAAAAACATATCTTTTTAGCAAAGCCTACACATAACATACGTCTTACATCATAACCTTGTGCTCCAGAACATCTGATCACATGCACATTATCAACTTGTGCTGTTAATATCATGAACAGCAGCTATGCTAATTCCTCTCCACTGCTTCTCTTTCCCTCCCCATCCTGAGGCATTCTGAGGTTTTGCCAGCTCCAGTCACGTCCCACCTCATGTAGAATATGGACCTTTGAAGAAGTAGATGCCGAACTCGCAAACATCCCGAACCATCTAGAGACGTACCAGTGCCAATTGGATCCCACTACATGTGTGGTTTTGACATTGGACCTCCTGGAGTGTTTAAAGGCTCTGGCATGGAGAAGCTGATGCTGGATCTGTGATGATCACAAATGTTGAGCTCATAAAACTACTAACTACTAACCATATAGACTGTATAAGACTGTAGGAAGAACATTACTTCTAATCTTATACTCCAGTACTCATGTTAGTTCTCACTCTCCAGTGTTCTGTATTGTTGAAAGATTTATGATCAAACTCTTGATGTCACCCAAATGAGGATGGGTTCCCCTTTTAAATCTGGTTCCTCTCAGGGTTTCTTCCTCGTTACATCTAAGGGAGTTTTTCCTTGCCACAGTCGCCACGGCTGCTCATCAGCAACAAATACACACCATTCACCTTAACTGTTGATTTCTGTAAAGCTGCTTTGAGACAATTTCTGTTGTGAAAAGTTCTACAGAAATAAACTTGACTTGACTTGATTTTATATGTAAGCATATGTACAGTGATTAAATATAAAGGCTATAACAGTGTAGAGATGTGTGGACATCATTAAAAGCCTTTGCTATGTTTCCACACGGACAGTTAATGAGGTGATACCGGAGAGACTGCACCTCTTCAAGTCAAGTCAAGTCAAGTTGCTTAAACTTTCTTTCGGCTTCTCCCGTTAGGGGTCGCCACAGCGGATCCTCTGCACGTTTTGATTTGGCACATGTTTTTACGCTGGATGCCCTTCCTAATGCAACCCTCCCCAATTTATCCAGGCTCGGGACCGGCACTGAGAGTGGCTGGGGATGGTTCCCTGACCGGGGATCGAACCCGGGTCGCAGCGGTGAAAGCGCTGCATCTTAACCACTAGATCACCAGGGGACCCAAGTTAGGAATCTATATAAAATTATAGACATTTTACAGATTTGAATGATGTATTGTTTTTATCTGTACGATCATTAAAGACAGTATTTTAAGTTTGTGTCACCATTATGAGGGAAAAACCCACAAAACGCCACCCAGAGGGTAAATTGTGTAAAACATGGCGGATTTGTTGTTTGATTTGAGACTTGGCGCTGAAATAAAACAAAAGTTTACTGATTAAAAATATTTTTATCTGGAGTTTATTTATTTATTTTATATCTAAGTAAAGAAAGGACGTCGTGGATAAATGTATTTATTAGGTTTTAATTTCGCCTCTTTTTTATTTAGTTATTTATTTATGTAATTACAGAAATGTGTGCTGCATTGATCGCGCGTTAATAAAATTTTGTGCCGTTTAAAATAATTTTCTTTTTGACAGCCAAATATACATATACATACATACATACACACACACACACACACACACACACACACACACACACACACACACCCACACACACACACACACACACACACACACACACACACACATATATATATATATATATATATATATATATATATATATATATATATATATATATATATATATATATATACAAAACGAATTAAAAATGTTGTTACCTAATGAATGTATCCAGGCTGAAGATCCACATAGTAGAACACAAGCAGAGAAAGGATGATGATGATCAGGAATGTGTCTGTTCTCAGTCATGTTCTCATCACTGACTCCCTCTGTCTCATCCACATTAACCCCAAAGTTCTTACTGCCTTCTGCCTGCTGAATCTTATCTTCGTAAACTAGTCTACATCTGTGATAAGTGAGAGTCAGGACTTTATACACCAGTGGATTGAAAAAGATGCGCAGTAACAGGAAATCGGTTGTTCGGCTGAAATCGGCGCGCAGTAAAAATAGTACAGAAGAAGTAAGAAGTAAAAAGTACAGATAGTTGTGTAAAAATGTAATGAGTAAAAGTAAAATGTTGTCTGAAAAATAAATGGTGGAGTAAAGTATTGATACCGAAAAAATCTACTTAAGTACAGTAACAAAGTATTTGTACTCCGTTACTTCCCTCCTCTGTGGTAGTTGTGGTAATAGTAGTAGTGCTGGTTGTGATAGTTGTGGTGGTAATAGTATTAATAGTAGTAGAAGTGATAGTATTGGTAGTAAAACTGATTGTATCAGTAGTGGTAGTAGCAGAAGTGACATTGTGTCAGAAATGAAGATGTTGTAAAAATGTTTATAAATTCAGTTCAGTTAAATTGATTTTTATTTGTAATAGTACTGGTAGTAGAAGTGGTAGCAGTAGTGACACTAATATCATAATATTGGTGGTGATAGTAGTGGAAGTGGCAGTAGTGGTAGTAATACTGGCAGTAGTGGTAGTAATAGTGGTTGTAATAGCAGTGGAAGCAATATAAATAGTGTTTGTAATAGTAATAGTATAAGTGGTAGTAATAATGGTTGTAATAGTAGTAGTAGTGGTAGTAGTAGTGAGAGTAATAGTGGTTGTAGTAGTAATGGTAGTAACAATAACTACTAATAGTAGTAGTAATAATAGTAGTAGTAGTCATAGAAGTGTAAAAATAAGTACAATAAACTAACCTCCAATGTACTGCAAAAAATAAAATGTGTTCAAGGGTATGAAGACATTTTAGTTTTATAAGAAATGTTATTCTCATACAACTCACTGAATACAATATGCACATTTTCCTCTTTTGATTGGATATTTCATTTTCTATTTTGGTAATTAATCATTTTGTAACCTATGGGCAGTAACATTATTATTCGCAGACAAAATATACACTTTTCCATTGATACATCAGAAGCCAGGAAAAGCTGAAAAAAAGAAAAGACAGCAACTTCCCCAAAAATGTGTCAGTGCTTTGGCATGCGAAAGTTACACAAAACTGAAAATGGTAGCCTCAGATTTTCAACCCGGGAAAACGTGCAATATAAGAATAAAAAGCACATTAACATGTTGTTCAAGCTTTATTTTTCTATGGTAACGGCACAAACCTTTTTTTGTAGGTAAAATTCAGACATGTGCGATGTTTCAGAAGGAAAAAAAAATCACAGTGAATGCATGTAAAGCGTATCGCTGAAAAGAAAGGCGGCAAGTAAAAGGGCAGATTTGGAGTTGACATATATATGACTCACTGAAAGCATCCCCATACGATATTAATCCTACAGTGGCGCATTATTCAACTCCTTTGAAAAGCTGCTTTCAAACTCCAGAAACAACATGCACACATTCTTTTTGTGTGTGCTTCCAATTACAGCAGGCAGATGCAGCGTATATCTATCTCTGTCTAACTCTTGCTTCCTCTCTTTTTTCGTTTTCAACGCTGCAATGTTCCACTCCGATGATTTCATTTAAAAGAAATAAAAGATAATATTAATATTTTGATAGATTGATATTAAGCACACAGTGAAGTTGATCTTCCCCTTTTGTAACTTTAAAACAATATTCTAAATAAATAGGTGAAAAAAAAAACACTGCAACAATACACAACTGAAAGCGACACTTTCACACGATTTTTAATTATTCACCCTTTTTCAATAATGATCACTTCAGTTCTTGGCTGCTATTCAGACACAGATGGTAATAAATCTTACACATAATGCACATCTATATCCACAGAGACCTAAAAAAAAAATAATAATAATTCGATGCAAAGCAACGCTCAAATTCCACAGATGTTCAATAGACAACATATCAAGCTGATGATACGCCTCATAACACAAACACTGAAAGAAATCAAAATATTCTTAATGAATAATGAATCCATAACCCTTTAACGCTGTGCACAGCTGTCCATAATGATGGCTTCACCATTTAAAATATATTTCTGATTAGAGGGCCATGTGTGCCTTTTGAATTTAATTCGAGCGAGAGAGCGACATAAGAGAGAAAGAGCAGAGGGAAGAAAAGCAAAGAACAAAAGATAAGGAAGAGAGAGAAGAGAGAGAGGAGGACGAGAAAGAAAGGGGGGAAAGGGAAGAAAGTAAAGGAGAAATTGATAGGACAGGCAGAGGGGCAGAAGAAATACAAGACAGAAAGTAAATGTTCCTGTCCTTCTCCTGTCCTCATATCTGACTCCAGCCAGGGGTTCTCTTCAATTAGAGGGCCACTCTGTGCAGCTGGGAATGGTTTCACATCAACGGCATAGGGATCCATGAAATCACGGAGCTTTTGAAGGTGGATTTGGATTCTACTTAATGATAAAGATAACAGTCTACTACAATGACTCAGGACTACAGGTTGCATTTGATCACCATCGCTGCACACCTCAACAATGTTTAGTTGTAATAAATGGACATTCAGTGCCACCCAGATGAGGATGGGTTTCCTCTTGAGTCTGGTTCATCTCAAGGTTTCTTCCTTATACCATTTCAGGGAGTTTTTCCTTCCCACATTTGGCAAACAAACTAAATTCTAAAGAACAATCTTATTCATTCGTATTCATGCATTATATGTGTGAAGCTGCTTTGAGACAACGTCCATTGTGCTATACAAATAAAAATAAATTAAATTAAATTGAAATAAAACAGAGAGAAAAAGCAGAGGGGTGAGAGAAATAGAGTAAGATAGTAAGAAAGATTGACACATTGAAAGACATAAGAAAGGATACAGAGAAAAAGAAAGAAAGAAAGAAAGAAAGAAAGAAAGAAAGAAAGAAAGAAAGAAAGAAAGAAAGAAAGAAAGAAAGAAAGAAAGAAAGAAAGAAAGAAAGAAAGAAAAAAGAGCAGGAGAGAGAGGGGGGAAAGGGAGATGTAACAGAGGAATTAGTAGGAAAAGCTTATGAAAGACATAAGAAGGGAGAGAGAGAGAGAGAGAGAGAGAGAGAGAAAATAATCTCTGGACACTGATTTTGATTGTCTCTGCACAGGAATGTCCAGTGAAGTAAAGATAAATGTAAAGGTGTTTACACTTCTCCAAAAGCTAACATGCCGTAAGCTAACATGGCGGTTTATGTCTACAGTACAAAAAAAAAGTGATTATACATTCCCATTTGTGGCATATGCCCTTATCCAGAGCAACTTACCACTGAGCAGTTGAGGGTTAAGGGCCTTGCACAAGGGCCCACCAGTGGTAGCTTGGTGGTGCTGGGATTTTAACTTGTGATTTTCCGATCTAAAGTCCAGTATATGTTTATACATCATATAACCACATATATTTAGAGAAGCACTTAAAGAGGAGATGATGTGAAGCATCATATCATACTTCATGCTTCTTACACATCAACAAGTTCCTGATTTTCTCCTGTAATGAAGGCCATTTCCAGCATTATGGATGAGACATTTGAACTTCTATTTACTTAGCCTGCACAGGCTCAGCCTCAGTGGCCTTTCAGGGAAAATGAGGATCAATATTCATAAATAAAGTGGTCATATTACAGATGAATGAATTGGATGAGATCACAGGATCAGGGTCTTTTGGAGAGATTTGTGATTTATAAAAGATGTTGATGTGTCTATCTGAACTCCACATGGTTAAGTAAATAATTTTTTATGAAATTATATATATAGACAGTGCATTCGGAAAGTTTTCAGACCCCCTTCACTTTTTTGATTTTGTTATGTTGCAGCCTGATACTAAAATCATTTAAATTGATCTACACCTACACTGATGTACACTTGAAAATAAGCTCAGGTGCCTCTCATTTATCTTGATCATTGCTGAGATTTTTCTACACCTTAACTAGAGACTACCAGTGGAAAGGTTTATTGATTGGACATGATTTGGAAAGGCACGCACCTTTCTATAGGAGGCCTCACAGCTGACAATGCATATCGGCGCAAAAACCAAGCCATGAGGTCAGCAGAACTGCCTGCAAAGCTCAGAGACAGGATTGTTGCAAAGCAAACACACACAAATAGATAGATAGATAGATAGATAGATAGATAGATAGATAGATAGATAGATAGATAGATAGATAGATAGATAGATAGATAGAGAGAGAGAGAGAGAGAGAGATAGATAGATAGATAGATAGATAGATAGATAGATAGATAGATAGATAGATAGATAGATAGATAGATAGATAGATAGATAGATAGATAGATAGATAGATAGATAGAGTGTTTTTCTTTTCTATTTTTTTTAAGGCAGCATTGGAATCATTCTCATGGCTTGATTGGGAAGCTGTCACAAGGTTGCAATGAACCTTAACAGGAAACATAGCAAGCACTTCACACACATCGCGTTTGCCAAACTAGAAGCCAAAAAAAATGTGGGTGTTTCAAAAAATGTAAATCCTGTAGGGTTTTCTAAATAATCTTGCTTTTTGCAATAAAAAAAGAAATAATTTAATTTCAAGTGGGTATAGATACTTTTAAAACACCCTGTATTTTTCGTGAAATTGTTTTAAAATATAATTAACTTTATTAAATCTTTTATTACCTAACCGTGCATACAATTTTAATATTTAATCAACAGCAGCAAAATCCCATTCATGACGCTTGATGGTGAAGCTTTCTGTGAGACATTTGTTTAACAGTTTTTTAAGGAGCTGCTAATGTCTAGTTTCCCACACTGGGAAATTCTTTACGACAAAAGGAGTTGCAATTTCTCAGTATCAGGGCAAATTTGCCTTATTACCTTGAAAAGAGAAAAAAAAGAGTGACTTGTGTGGGAGCAACTGTTTATAGCTGCTATAATGATGACGCGATTGATATGACTATGACTTATGATGACATAAACTAACTTTTTTTTGAAGACATTCAACTATATGGATACAATTATAAACAGATTTTATTCTTTCATAATTTAGATCTTTTTTTTTTCTTAAAAATGCACGTTTTGGCAAATTGAGAAAAAAAATGAGGAAAAAATGATTTCAAAACACGCTATTGTTATTAAATAATAGTTCTGCTATAAATAATATGATCATATAATACACTTTCAGCCATAATGCAATTGTTTGATATCCATAAAATGTTAAATATTAATTAGTTTTAATTATTTTATTAAGTTACAATTAACTTGGTAAATATAAAAACATTAATATTAGGAGATTCTGCAGTTTAAAAAATTAATATTAAAAAAACAAACTTTGTGAAATTTAAAAGGAAAAACCTTTTACTATTTTTCCTAAATTTTATAAAAAAAGATTTATTCAGTTCTAAGCAGTTCGAAAACTGTTAAATCTGTCATATTCCATGGACTCTGGTTATCTAAACATGTATCATCTATACTCCTCTGCCAGTCAAAGGTTTTAAATCAGTCTTCAAGCGATGAAAATCAATTCATTCCCCATCATGGACATTTAATAGAAGCTATTACACAATGCATAGAAAGCTGACAGCGAAAGTACAAAGGCTGCTACTATTTTGAAAGTCAATTTTCATGAATGCATGCTATCATGAATAAATGTGCCAAAGAAAAGAAAACATTAGGACAGAACATTATAATAGAGAGTCACCAAGTGTCTGTCATGGATATTATATTGAACTGCATCCACATTTATATCTCCCTCTTCTCTCCATCAAATTGACTGCGGACTTAAATACATTTCATAGTGTACCACAGATCAAAAAAAAAAAGCAACAGCAATCATTTCATCCTTATTACAAAAAGAAAAGCAATCTGTCCGTGAAAATGACACATGCAGTGCTAACTTGAATACACAAGCCCATGTGATGCCAAACGATATACAGTATCTTACACTGCGAGAAAGTATTAAAAACCAAAATCACACCTACATGCATGCGAGCTCACAGTGCCGATGTATCAACAGTCCCTAAAAGTCCAATCGGAACTAAGTTCTACAAAAAGTGTTAAATTAAATGCCTATCTAGTGACATCACCTAACAGCAAAGAATCCCATTAACATCATGCTTTTAGAGGTGATTCAACCTTGTACGTAACTAAGGGCTATAAAGTTACACTGATAATCATCTGGCTAATTTTTTCTTGCTCTCTTTTCATCATTAGATTACAAGGTAAAAAAAATTCAAGAGTGTAAATGTGCACACAAAAACACTCCTATTCACATTCGAGTTTTCTCATAGATAAAGCATTGCAGCTAGACAATCATTCCTAGAGCAGCAAATTAACTTCTGATTATAAAAAACAAACAAACAGAAAAAAAAAACCTGCATTAGGATCTAAGTGCTAATGGAGACGAGTGCTTTTATCAGAAAAGCGCAAGTGCGTCATTTGTAAAGCGAAATGAGGTTATGAATGAGGAGAATGAAAAATAAAAAACCTAGATAGATACAATAGACAGATAGATAGAAATATGTGCATGCATATGATATATAGATATATATATTTACAGATATATACAGATACAGAGTGAGAGAAGTGAATTTAAGAAGTACGAAACGCTAAACTGACTCTTCATCAAACGTAAAATGTTTGTTACACTTCACAGGAGATTATTCAAAGCATGAAAAACTACCAACAGCACAGTGCATCTCCCAGCATATGACTGTACCCTAGCTCCACCTATTGATACCTCATGTTCGGTATAGATGATACCAACAATCCAGCTCGTTTTAAATGATCAAAATTTCACATGAAAGTTCATTACATTACACTCAATACCGTCTAATTGTTTATTCTGACTAATAGTCAGCCTTTAAACTATACACAGGTAAACTATTTTAGGATATGAGTACAATTCAAATTAATTCAATTATCATGTACATCAAATATAATCATGTGTCATATTTTCTAACCAAATACAGATTGTATTGTATTTGTTGTGAGTAACACACATAATGTAAGCCCCTTCAAGTCTCAAGTTATTATTCAGTCATTCATTTTAAAGCACATTACTCAGTAACTGTATGAATTATTCAGTAACTACAGTGAAACTAATAGGAATGATATGTGGTTAAGAGAATGAGGAATGTGTTTCTGCAGCAATCTGGCTGATCATTTACAAAAAAAAAAGTCTTTAAGGTCCTGGGCGAGTATCATTCCTGGTAAATCACCGCGACAGCAAGAATTAAGTACTGCAAGCATGCTGAAATTGGGTAAGACATGGGAGCAAACTGCATACACCCCAATGAATAAAACATGGGTCATTACCGAAACATAGCAAGTGAATGACAGTTGCCCGAGCAGATTGAGGAATATCATGAAGCAATGTTATTACTATTCTTTTTTTTTTCCTCTAGTGCCCTGGATCTTTTAAAGTCTTGAGACTGGATTGGTACCTGCATTTTATACGCTCTCTATCTTATCTGTATAATGGTGTGGCAGGATGTAGTGGAAACAGACAAACCAGTGATTAATGTGTCTAAATCGCATTGTAAAAATGTTTTAAGAGCATGACAAGAATCTGCCCCAGGGGCAAAACAAGTCTTTTTTTCTGTGCATCACTCTCTCAGACCAAGCTTAAATCCATTTTGAAGGCTCCCTAAAAAATATAATAACCATCTTTGGATCACTAAACCATTATTGCACTCTTTGTATGTATATCATGATCCAGAGTAAAAAAAAGACATTTCTATACGATAGAAAGTTATAGTTATAAAATTTCCCTCCTTCTTTTGGTTGGACCTAAAGTCATGGTTCATAGTATTGAATCAATTTTTCATTAGTGCCAGTACAATTTTTTCGTCTGTATCTCTGACTTATGTGCGAATACAACACTTCCAAAGTAGAGATAGCAAAGCAGGGTCTGAAATATATATATATATATATATATATATATATATATATATATATATATATATATATATATATATGGCTGCTTCAGCTGATATTAAAAAAATATATTGTATGTTTTACAGTGGATTGCAATGCAGGATGTAGAACTACTGTAGATTAGCAAAATGCTGGTATATTATGTTCATTCAGACAAAAAGCCTGGAGAACATGGGGATTCATTCATATAGGCTCCTGAATGGGAAAATATATGTACAACAAATAAGAGGTTTTTTTAAGACAATTATCATAAATGCAGGAATAATTCAGGTGTTTACAAATAATTTAGAGAATATATTTGTTTCAGGTGGTGTAATATTTGGATGATCCTTTATGCATGGATTTGGACTTAATCAGTGTCTGATTTTTTGGAACTCAACAACTAAGTGAAACCAAAGATCAAGTCCGACAGAGTGATCCATGCCATTCTAAGATACAGTAACTGAACATCCAGTAGATCATCATGAGAAACCCATTGTGTGCCATGTACGTGTGCCATGTGATGTAAAGTCTTACCTTTGCAGGGTGTAAGCGTGAAGTCCTAGTATTGTTCAGTTCTGAAGTCTGGACGGTGAACTACTGAATCCCATCCTAAGGCGCACTGAGAAGTTGGTGAGGACGCACGGGTGATGCTTCACTCTCCTATCACATTTATCTCTAAAAATCACATCCACTTTCATTTGAGATGAGTAAAAACAACAACAAATGGCAGTATATCTAGTAATGTGTTCCTTGTTTTAATGAGCGTGGGAATGAAGAAGCAGAAGAGGCTCCTGTGGTTTCAGCTCTCGGTAGCCCAAAGCGCGTCTCAATGCCAGCCGTTTCCACTAGCGCTCCTTGCTTCTCTAGGACACACAGCTGATCAACCTGGGTTGCCAGAATCTGCTCTTTTACCCTCCCAATCACGGATTATAAAACGCCCATTCACTGTGATAGCCTCCTCAATAAATGTCTTATACCATATTTAATCAGGAATGCACAATTCAGGAAAACCAAACTATCCCAAATTATGTGACAGGTCACTGAGAAGCTGAATTTAAAAGAATATCTTACATTTAAGCACAATCTGGCAACGCAGGTGATCGCAAGACAGCACTTTAAGTAAAGGCGCAAAAAAAAAGCGCAATGAGACTCGCCTGTGCGCAATGGGGAGGTGTCAGGAGGCGGGGGGTCTGGAGCTGTCAAAGATCCAAACGTTTTTTGGGGGTTAAAAAATGTTAAATGAGCAGAAGAAACCAATCATGAGATCATTAATACACACGGGTGAAAAACAATAGCTGTTTTTTTAATAGATTAAAAAAAATGAAATGAAATATGAAAGATGTTGTTCAAGGAATACTGGTATTGATAGTGACTGGTAGTGATAGTTGTTTCAGGAGACAAACCTGCAGCCTTCATCATTTAGAATCAACAGAGCTACATTCTATTCAGTTCATTCATCTTCATCACAGTCAGGTGGTTCTACAGAACTTGGAACAGTGAAATAACCAATAGATGAAACCATGCACACACATTCACAACCACACACACACACACACACACACACACACACACACACACACACATATATATTATTTCACTGTTCCAAGTTCTATAGAACCACCTGACTGTGATGAAGATGAATATGTGACTGTGATGAAGATGAATATATATATATATATATATATATATATATATATATATATATATATATATATATATATGTGTGTGTGTGTGTGTGTGTGGTTGTGAATGTGTGCATGGTGCATGGTGGAAGGAAACCTGAGAACATGGAGGAATATGAAAAGGATAAAAGAATATGCAAAGGAACCCTACACAGACAATAAACCAAACTCAGGATTTAACCACTGAGCTTGAAGCAACCACTGCACTTGATGGAACCAAGGTGCTTTCAAGGTGGAAAAATGGGCAAAAATGTTCTTGACTGCTCACATAGCATTAAACTGAAAACATCTGTCTTTTTTACTTTTAATTTCAACATATTAAACATGTTACTCAAATTTTATTGTGGCTAGTGATGATGTAGGAACATCTGCAAACATAAATACTAGATGTCTTGGTATTAAAAAATATTTAAAATGTAAAAAGCAATACAATTGAATGATATAAAGCAAAATGTTCCATCAAACCTTAAAGCATAATTTAAGGAGTAGAATATACTTGTGTGTAATTATTTGAAGTTGAAAACCATTTTGTCAAAAGCAAATAAATTTCTAAACTGTCTTTGAATTTTTCACCTGAAATTATCTCAAGTCCATTATTACAACTCTGCATGCTTATACTCTTTCACACTTCACCAAAAACCTGTGTAAATGTCACAGCCGTAATGAGTGTAATACCTGTCATTCCATGCTTTATGAATAACCTAAAATACGGCATTTCATGCTAATACCCATTATACCATAGCATCCAGGTCTGCTAATTGTTTGGTGCACAGCATAACATTAACTAATGTGCTGGATAGGACATTTATTATTAGAGATATTATGAGTATTTCTGTTATTATCTCTGCTGAGTTCAAAACAAATATATGAAACATACCTCAACTGCAAATTAGCAGGAAATCCCAGTATTTTACACACATCAATTTGAGTTTTTTATAACACTGAGTGTGATAGGAAGGAAATGAATGCCAGCATTTCAATGGAGCTTCATAATGGATTATGAACGAATACATAAAGACATAAAGACTAAATGCCGCCGGCTTCGAGAGAAATCTGTTCTGATATGTGGCATTAATTTGGTTAAGATAACACTTAATCAATGCACATAAAAAGCTCTTCTGTTTAAAATTCCACACTTTAAAATCATAAAATATAGCAAATAATGGCTTAAATTGGTCAAGTTCTAGCAAGAGAATAGAAAATAATCATAACATGATTCAACTACTTTAGTTAAAATCACAATTTTTTAGATTTTTTATTAGTTTGGTATTTTACTGAGGATGGAGCCTCCAGGCAGGAGGAAAAAATGATCTCCAAGGAGGAGGTTATGGATATGGTGAGGGAAGGCATGCAGGTGGTTGATTTGAAGGAGCAGAGGGTGTAGAGTAGAGGGTGATATGGAGGCGGATGATCTGCTGTGGCGACCCCTAACGGGAGCAGCTGAAAGAAGAAGAACAAGAAGTAGAAAAAGAAGAAGGTCGGTAGATAAGTAGTATTGAAGAAGTTGCAAATTAGTAACATTTTCAGGAAAAAGCCATATATGTTTTTCTTTCAAACTGTTACCACAACTGTATAGAATGTCTTTGGATGTGGTGGGATATAATTTTCCATTCATTTAAACAAGGAGACTTAAACCTGTTCCCACATGACAAAGCCCATGTGCACAAAGCCAGCTTTATGAAGATATGGGTTGCATGTTTTGGAGTGGAAGATCTTGAGTGCCCTGCAATAAAATTCTTACCTCAACCCTACAGAGCATCTTTAAAATAAATCCTTAGGCCTCCTCACCCCAACTTTGACTGTACCTTTCTGGCTGAATGAACACCAATCACTACAAGCCCATTCCAAAATCTAGTGGAACACAAATAGCGAATAATGTGGATTTGGATGTTTCAAAAGCACGTATGAATCTTATGATGAAGTGTCCACAAACGTTTGTTTCATATAGTACATATTTGTCCTCCCTGATTCTACAATAAAATGTTTTTTGTGAATATAAATTATGTTTACTAAAGTAGCATTGCCAGAAAATGCTTCAGAGTAGAATTTAGCAAATGTTATTATGATTGTTTTACTATTTAAGAAATACCAGTAGCAGAGTTGCAACCAGTACAGTGTTTTGTATGTGTAATTGGGGTTGAGGGTTACACATTAGATTAATTACTGTATATCAATGTGCTTGTAAGCCAAGAATGTAATTTGTAAGGCAGACATTAATTACGTCATGTATTACATATGTGTGCGCTTTATGGTTATAATCAAAATAGCAAGTGACGAGATGAATTGTTGTAGCAAAATCATTTTTAGCCTCAGTACATTTAAAGGAAAACTACACATTTATCAAGGATAAATATGAAATTGAAGTTTAATAAAGGATTTGGAATAGTACAATTTTGGATTTTGGACCATAAATTGAATCATTTTCAATGTCCATTTGACTATTCTGAACCTACAACCTAAATACTACTTGTTGTAGTGAGGGGCCACATTCTGTACTGCCCCTATAAAAAGTTGGTTATTGTTCATTTCTATTAGCTGATGACTCATGAGTTTACAGATAAAAACAAACCCACACACCAAAAAAAAAACCCTCTCTTGCCCTCATCCATCCATCATGCATGTGCATGTGTATACGCACAGATTTACAGGTAGGTGATAGGTACCACGTTGCATATTTATGGCCCATTAAAATGACCTTGTTTTAACACACTCTCACCATCTGCTTGATAGCAAAATACAGCACAGCTGCAAGTATGGGGAGGGGGAACCTTGATTTTAGACATTTATCTTTCTTTTCATCTTAAAAAAAAAAAAAAATCACTTCACAAATGTTCTATCTGGGTTTATCTAACTTTTCTAATTCGAACAAATGTGTGGTGGTTTGTTTGCATCAGATAAGTGGTATAACCAGAACAATTGGATGCTAATCTGTCACACGGTCTTAACGTCATGTTTTTGAAAGGGCACATGCACACCTGAGCTAAAGGTTAGCCACAGCAGGCAACACAAAGCCAAGCTGCCCTTACCACATCATGACTGAACGTTGTTAGACCAATGCATCCGCCCTCTAAAGAAAGCAAATCAGGTTTTTTTTGTTTTTTTTACATAGCCTGCATGCTATCCAAAGTGCAGTGGAAAAGAGGTCACATCCTACCTGTTTCGTAAGCAAGCAAAGGCCTCTATTGAATGATGATAATGCCATTAGTATTGAGTGTCTCCCTCCATTACAAATTTGTCTGACAAACTCTCAGTGACCCGGCAGGAGATCATTCTCAACATATGACAAAAACGGGATGATGTGTGACTCTCATGAATATAAACTGAACACTAATTGTGTTGTATTTGTATATGGAATTGCAAAATAAAAAAACGCTCCTATTTCTTTAAAGGAGTAAATGTAATGAGTAATGGAAACTTAAGTGACTTAATTTCACTTAGACCCTTTGTATACTTAACGGTCTCACACCGCAGTATCTGAGTGAACTTCTGTACCAGTATGATCCTCCACGCCTACTTAGATCAAAAGGTGCTGGCTATCTGTTGGTTCCTCAAATAATGAAGACTACAGCAGGGGGCAGATCTTTCTCTTATAAAGCCCCACAGTTATGGAACAGCCTTCCAATCAGTGTTCGGGACTCGGACACAGTCTCAGTGTTCAAGTCGAGGTTGAAAACTTATTTATTTAGTCAAGCCTTTTATCAGTAGATTTTTCTTAGGTAAAGGCACAGATCTGGAGGGCGCATGGATATAGAGTGTTTGGTGAACTGGTATATTTGTATGCTGTCGTCCCCTCACATTCACACGTTCACTCAGGTTTGTTGACGGTGGTGTGGTGGGTCGTCTCTTATCCCAGAGATCCCTCATGTCTGTGTTACCTTCTGGTTCTCTCTTTTAGTTATGCTGCCATAGCGAGTCTTGCCGGAGTCCAAACTGCACAGTGACATTAACTTTCATACACCAATAGTTACACTTAATAATCCATATCCTTCTCTTCCCGTCACTCTCTCTCTCTCTCTCTCTCTCTCTCTCTCTCTCTCTTTCGGTCGAGTTAAACATGCTCCTGAGGCTCCAGTGACCACTGTTCCTGCCCCTCTCCCCTCCATGGATCTTCACACTTCTGTGCAGCTCGGGACGGTCTCTCATCAACACCTTGGGTGGTTCCATATAATTCCGGAGTAGAACGGGTGCTTTTGAGGACGGATTGGACTGTAGTTGGTGTCAGCGGTCTGCTGCACTGACTCGGGAGTGCAGTTTGCTTCTGATCATCATCACTGTACCCCGCAACTTTGCATATATGCTTCAAATGGACATTTGGTGCAACCCAGATGAGGATGGGTTCCCTCTTGAGTCTGGTTCCTCTCAAGGTTTCTTCCTTTGCCATCTCGGGGAGTTTTTCCTTGCCACAGTTGCTCATCAGGGACAAACATACTTACAAAGAACATATTTACATTTAATCACCACATTATCTGTGTAAAGCTGCTTTGAGACAATGTTCATTGTTAAAAGCGCTATACAAATAAAAATGAATTGAATTGAAATTGAATTGTATAGATTTTGTTCTTGTTTTCACTAAGTAAAGGACTACCAGTCAGTGAAAACACATAAATTACAAGACAAGGATGACTTAAAGGCTGAAATTTAGACAAGCAATGGTTTATATCTAAAATTAACAATGGGTCTGATGCTCATATGGAAATAATCAATGTATTTTACATATGTTGTTTTGTCATTTATACGTTTTTTTCTTGTTACTTTACATTACAGCACAGTGAAATTCTTTCCCAGCCGGCATCAGGGAAGAACATTGCGTCAGAGTGCAGGTTAAGCCATGATACAGTGCCCCTGGAGCCCAGGCTTTGCAAAGGGGCCCAAGAGTGACAGCCTGGTGATACTGGGTCATGACCACCTGATCTTCTAATCAGTAAACCAAAACCACATGTCATTCCATGTCATTATGTAATGTCAGTTATATGCCATATCATTATCTTATGTCATGTTATGCTGTACATCATGCCATGTTAATATGTTATTTAATTTTCTGTCATTATGCCATGTTCTATGTTATTGTCATGTCATGTTCTATATCTTGTTATTATATTATGGTATGTTATGTTCTATGTTATGTCATGTTAAGTCATGTAATATGTAACATTATATCTAATGTCATGTCAGTATGCTATGTTCTCTGATATGTTATGTTCTACACTTTTACACCTGGACATTTGATGTATTTCTGTTCAAGATTTTATTTTACAAATGATTCATCCATTTTTCACGTTTGTTTTTGTTTTTTCACGTGATCACATATTAACATTAGGTAACTTTTTAGGATTCTACCTGGTCTTCACAACCTATTTTTTAAATATTACTCTTATCTGAATATGTGTTTTCTACATTGTGCTGATTCGTGTATTTATTCAGCATAGTTCATATTTATTTCTATAACATCTAAAATGATTTTACAAACCATAAAAATCCATATTTCTATATTTTGGCAAGATACCTCATTGAATTTCTGAGCCACCAAGCAATGTTTTGTGCTGTTCCCTGGAACAGTCCCATTTATAAAGTTGCTTATCCTTAGTCAACACAATCAAGGTTGCGCATGGAAAAGCAGTGACCTTGAAACAAACTTGTGGTGATAAGCAGGTGGTTCAGACCAATCACCCATTGGATTTGTGTAATCTGTTTTGCAGAGGGCAAAACCGTTTTTTCAATTGTTTTATACTACAATTTTTCTTCAAACCAAAATGAGAAAAAGGTGATCATCATTTACATTCAGTCTGAAGCCAATCTGTCAGTTCCACTTGATTTAAAATTAATACATCAAACCAGGGTCTCCTGGTGCAAGATTACCTGATGGTGTATCCTATCTCCTCACACAAATCTATCCCATTTCCATGTCATAAAAGTTTAATCATAGATCACAGAAATAACGTCTGACAGCAGCACAAACTGTTATTGCATCGATAATTTATTAGAAGCTCATTGGCTTTCTGATGTCTGGATCTAAAAGTGCCATTGCAGGGAATATGCAGTCAGCAGTGTTGGTATCTCAGGGGAAGTGTACCGCCACCTACCAGCAGCCACATAAAAACATTATTTTCGCTGCAAATTAAATTGTGCCAATGTGTTTACCTGCCAAACCATTTGAGAGCTGCCAAACCGCTTTTTAATATAAAACCATTAACCTTTTGGAGACTTGCAGAATGCTGCAAAAGATTTCAGATAGATGTTTCTCTGTTTGTTATTTTGCGTATGGCTGGTTTCAAATAATAATAAAAATCTTTCAAAATAATCACAAAAGGGATTGTCAAGATTTTCTCTGGGGGGAGTTACAAATGGAAGACAAATTACACTAGAAATCATCTCTGCTTGTGCTGTGGGGGACATTTATATTTGCTGGAATGTTTTTGGGTCCAATTAATCCAACGTTCTTCTGTCTGATCGTTCTTATCCTACAATAACACTTTGCTGATGGGACTACTCTTTCTTTTCCAGGACGATGCTGCCCCCATTCATTTCCAAACAAACAAAGAGCTTCTGATTAAATGTGAGTTTGCACTGCTTACATTTCTGATTACATTTGGATCAAATGGAAATGCATGGGTTTAGGCAAAGAGATTGAAAAATAGCTTTAAATGATCTTGATTCTAGCTACTAGGACACCCATGTTTAATTCAATCATCTTAAATCATTTATAATTCCACTATCTCGGGTCACCCAGTAGAGGACGTGTTCCCCTTTTGCTAATATGCTTTGTGACAGTGTCTACTGTTTGAAAAAATCCAATTGAGGGCTCACTGGATGGTTTAATGAGGATGAAAAGTGATGTAAATCATATGTTATGACCTTTTCTTCTGGTGAATTTAAAGCACTCTACCAAAACCATCAAAACACACTCATTAAGTAAAACTCATGTGTAAGGATGATGTTCATTGTGCACTGTTAAAGAGATCTTTTAGATGGATTTAGCCTCTAAGCATGAACTCAGAACTCCACCTTGTGGCTGCTTAAACCAACAAAATACAATGCAATGACTAAGAGCAAAAAAGTGGAAGAAAGTTTTCTCCAATGAAAGTCACCAGGTTTTATCTCCTCAAAGAACTCACAGGACCGTTTCATGGTGCAGATTTATGTTCCTCTCTTGCATATCTACACACCATTTGTATCACTGTACGTACTGAATCACATACTCTAGATCAGGGGTGTCCAATACATCGATAGGGAGTCACATAGGTAGTGTGGGTACATTAAAATATATATATATTTATTTATGCATTTTTATTGTAGGCAGATCATTTTGACTTGGTCCTTTTATAAGTAGTTCAAATGCTGAAAAGTGTGTGCACCCCTGGTCTAGATTTAGATATAAATATAGATATAGATATACTCAGTATAACAGACTCAGATTTTAGGGGTTAAATTCCCGATGGACAAGGCAATCCCGTTTGCATTTGTTTATTTAAAACATATTTATCCCATCAATTACATGACCAGTTCCATTGTCTTTAGCTGACCAATGGTCTCAGTAGACAAATGCACCAGGAGGTGCTACAGATGCACTTATTAAGCTGCATGCAGTAGAAGATGGATGGTTTATTGCAGTCCATAACATACACTTTTCTACATGTCTTTAAATGGCATTTATAGTCTCCAAAGGCCAGTTATGACAAGGTCTATTTTATTTTTGCATGTAGATTAGACTTGGACTCAGTGAACTAACAGGCACAATGAAATGTCCTTTTGTATGTGATATTTGGATAATGTAACTTGAGATCCATCAATTTAACTTATAGCTGTTTAAGTCTATAGATCAACAGACACATGCCTATGTTTAAATGTCCTAAGTGATCAGGATTTTAAAAAATCTTTTTTTTATTACCATGTAGTTAAATCAGCATCTGCATTAATTTACTACATGCTTTGTATCATTGGCTAGTAGTGTACAGTATATACTATACACAGCTGCATTGCTACGTGTGTATATACACTCGCATCATTCCCAGATTTGATTAATAGGCATGGACTAGATTTTTTTTTTATTTCTACTACTAACTAATACATTATTTGTTCTAATCCACATTGGATTTTCCCCATTAGTATTAGAACTGCTGAATACCGTATCACTAACTATATTCATATCCAAAAAATCTCAACTAATATCTAATTGCAACTCCACAAAAATAAAAATAAAATGTTTGGGCAAAGATCAGTCTGCATCTCATACATAGAAGGCTACATAGAATCAGACATCTGCAAGAAATACACACAAAATACAATAATGTATATGAACAAAAGTATTAAGACACCTGACTTTACCTGCCATGTCATTCTTACCCAAAATTTTGGCTTAGGAAGTTACCCAAATAGGAAGAGACCCAAATGTTCCAGCATGACAATGCCCCTGTGCATAAAGTGACTTCCAGAGAGAGGAAGATCTTCAGTGGCATTGGCTAGAGCACTGACCTGAAAGCTTGTGAACACCTTTGGGTTGCATTGGAACGCTGACTGCATCCCAGGCCTCCTCACCTCCCCCACATCAGTATGTGACTTTTGTCTGTATAGTGTACACCAAATGATTACATTTCATATGGGACTGAACACCAGTCAAGCACTTCTGGAAACAAATCAGTAAGGATATTTCAAATTTTTTAAATTGTTCCATCCTTCTTCACTATGCTACTTACTTCTTCACATACATACATTATCTCATAAACATCCCAAAGTAAAATGTAAACATTTTTCCTACAGCACTAGCCATTGCCAAGAAAAGCATACTAGCATACTAAGCAAATGGCAAAATATAATTACACCTAATAATCAACTACAATCAAAAAAAAAAAACTCTGCTTCAATTTAAAAATATTTGGACTACAGCAATACTTACAAGAGTATTTTCCACCCTTGGTAACAAGGTTGTAAACACAACTCATTAGATTTTCCCAAAATCCCAAAAGATTTCTAAATATTATATCATGATTAATTTATAAAAAGGTATATATAATTATGAGTGCTTTTGTTTAGTCTCACTGCACAGGGACATTTCGCTTAATGTATCACCCCCAAACAATTTCAATTTAGTCTCATTAAAACTCCTACTACTGAAGTGTAAACATCAGCAGACAATACATTTTTCACAAATATTTCTTATTAAATACAGTACAGACCAAAAGTTTGGACACACCTGCTCATTCAAAGAGTTTTCTTTATTTTCATGACTATGAAAATTGTAGATTCACACTGAAGGCATCAAAACTATGAATTAACACATGTGGAATTATATACATAACAAAAATGAACTGAAAATATGTCATATTGTAGGTTCTTCAAAGTAGGCATCAAGAGAATGCCAAGAGTGTGCAAAGCAGTAATCTAAGCAAAAGGTGGCTACTTTGATATTGGTCTGTACTGTATATTACAATATATAGGAAGAAGAGAAACCAAGAGGAATGTATAAATCCTTGAGATTGAAATCGCTAGCCAGGTCGTTGCCACGCTATCGAGTGGAGGGTTTTTAGAGGCTTGCTGCAATATATTTTTATTTCTATTCATGGAGCAAAAAAAAGATTTATGAAATAAAAAAATGTAAATTTCAAATGAATTGCGAATATTGCCAGTTATTCTGTATTAATTTCAGAATTTGTAATAATTCAAATTGTGACCTTTTTAAAATAAACCTTAGATCTAATTTTTATCAATATAAAATAATGAGTATGTGCAAAAGATTTTTTTTTAAAGACACTTTTATATATATATGCTTTAGAAATTTGGGTTTTATACAACACTACAGAGACTTGCACAATAAAAAAAAAAAAAAAAAAATGTACAAAACAAACATAAAATATACAAGCAGGCCACTTTTGTGAAATATCACATTTACAGTATAAAAGTAACACATAAAATTTCAGAAAACGATCATACAACTTGCAACATTATATTGTGTGAATATATATATAACGTGTGTTTAGAAAAATATGTCTAAGTTAGAAAATACTATATAATTTATAAATTTGGGTTTTTTTCATAAACTTAAGTAAACTGCCGTTTTCAATGTAGGAAATATGAACTCTGACATTGTTATTATTTCCACCGCAGCCTCCATAGGAGAACTCTTCACAATGCATGGAGGTCACGTCGAGAAAAAAAAAAAAGCGCCTGGAAATGCATCTATTGGAAGGCAACAGATTCTGAGAATGTCTGCAGAAATAAACAAAAAAATCACTGCATACATCTGTCCCATGTTAACAGGCATCAGGTATTACATTATAGTTGTGTGCAAAACTTTGGATATTCTTTACGAAAACAAGGAATTCTAGTTAAAACTAAACAACACAATGTGTTGCTTTTACATGTGATACTTCAAGATCACAAAATGGTCCAAATATGCATGTTAATATTAGTTATAATTTTTTTTTTTTTTACATTTTTTGTCTAATTGCTTTAGACACTTAAAAAACTACCTTTATAAAAAATATAAGGTCGTTTAAGTGGACCTTAAGGATCGCTACAATTAGATTGTATGACGTAAACATTATTAGCATAATCAAATATTTAAAAAAATATACATCTTGAAAACAAAATGTGAAGCACTCTGGATTCTCAGCATGCTGCGAATATAAAGCAAGTGTGCTTACACTAGCACATCCTGCTGAAGATATAAAGGCGCCAAGCATTACAATCTTTTTCGGAAAATTCGCCCACTTGGCTTCTGTGGTCTGCTTTCTGAAAAAGAGCCAAATGAAATATTTACTACAATAATCTTGTAACAATAATTTACAAAACACACAAAATTCATCAGTAATTAGACACTAAAACATTCCACTTACTTTTAGTGCAAACACTCATGCAGCTTTCCATGGAGACAAAATTGTTGTTGTTTCCGCCACTTCCTGTATACTCAAACTGCTTGCATGTTTTTTTGTTAGAGTCGTAGTAGAATCTTGGTATTGAGGCACTGCCTGTTCCTTTGTCTGAGTCACCTTGGCAGATCACAGGCATAGCTGCAAAAAAAAAAAAAAGAAAAAAAGTTAAAAAAAAAAAAAAACCATGCAGCCATTATACTGTATTTACACAGTGTGTGAAGGGGAGTCATGTTGTAAAGTGTTAAGAAGTCGTATTTTCTGGGATAATGGGTTAGACTTTAATACGTGCAATTTTCGATGTTAAAACTTAAAATTAATTTAACAGCCCTTACATGTTAGACAGGTTCAATCTGTTCAGAATCCCTGATTTATGTCGAACATTAACCTTTATTGACCTGCTTTCCTGTTCATTTTACTCTTCCGCCAAATATCCAGCCATCAAGCTATTAAGTCTCAAAACCCTAATGACAAAATAAAATTGATCAATATTCTTAAACCATAAACCAGTGCAACCCTTCTAATGATTTAAACCCTTCTCATGATTCTCTGTAAGTAAACCCAGACCATACCCTGAGAAACAAACAAATGCAACCTCAGCATGTTTTTTTGCACCAGCCAAACCGCCTTTACTACAGTTAAATGGTCATTGCTTAGAACGAGGGATAAGGAACTCAAAATCAGATGTTTGCATACACGTTTGAGGACTGCAGTATTCCATGCAGGAGCTGAACTCTTGAAAGTTGTTATTGTTTCCACCACAGCCTCCGTAGGAGAACACTTCACACTTCATGGAGGTCATGTTGAAAAAATAGCGCCTTGAAATGCCGAAGCAAAGACCTTCATTTTTTGGAAGGCGACAGATTCTGGGAATTTCTGCAGAAAGAAATCATGTTTCAGAATCACTGCATACATCAGTCCTGCTTTTACAGACATCATTTTAATTGCATTACATAACTTTACATATCCTTTCAGAAAACAAGGAATTCTAGATGTTAACTGGTTTCACAAATGGTCCAAATATATTTATGTTACGATATTGCTGTTGTCTTTGTTTTTTATAAATTTTGTTTAATAGGCCCACACTCTCAGAAAATAAATGAGCAAATGCACCTTTAGAAATGATGTAAGGTAATTTAAGTGGAACTGAAGGAATCTCACACTAAAAAAGTATGACACCTACACTTTTCAAGGAAAAAGTCAGTGATTAACGAAACAAAACATATACTCTTGATGGACACATGTTTTGAACCACACCCAACTTAGAACAGTTGCCATGGTTACTAAAACTCTGATTTCCTATACCACTGCAACTACTTTAGCACTGCCTCTGGTTTCCATTAACTATTTTTCATGTATCTAAAAAGTTTAGTTCATCAGCCAGGATTTGTTCTTCTAGAAAGTACAAGTAGGTGAATTTTTGTAGCTTGGAAACGTTTGCATTTTTACCAAAACTTTGCAGAATTTGTGAAGATTTATTTATTTATTTCGGGGGGGAACTTGGAAATTATTCAGAAATAACAGTTCCAACATTTTTCTATAAAATTAAGTCATGTTATAAAAAATAAATAAATCAGTAGATATATTTTTTTATTTATTTTACTTATTTTTACTTGAAAAGCTTGTTTTCTTGGAACGTTTCGAACTTTTTCAATCAAACTTTGCACAAAATCTTGAGTCACTTGTAAACTTTGCCACTTTTTTTTTTTTTTTTTGAATAAAGCATTTTTTTGCATGAAATCTTTTGCAACTTGAAAAAAAAACTTTTCCAATGGACCTCTTTGCACCTTGAAAACGATTGCAGCACACACAAAAAAAACCACAAAACACAAAAACATGTAGATTAAGGGTCTGCACCAGAGCTCAGTACCCCACCCAGGTGTTATCTAACTAACGAGATCTAGAACTCGTTTGGAACAAACTTAATCTGAAGCAGTAGATGTTGATCTCTCTGATCACTTACTCGGAATCTTGTAGCAGGTTTTATGGCATGCCACATTAGACTTGAAGTTATTGGCGTTTCCATCGCAGCCTCCGTAACTGAACGGCTCACACGCCTGGGTGAGGGTGTTGTAGTAAAACCGGGGCACGTCCTCCAAACACGGTCCTTCCTCCACTTGGAGAAGGCAGATGTCTGAAAACGATGGGGGAAAAAAAAAGTTTGTGAAAAGTTTACCTCGAGTCGTGGATGCGCAGAGCGCGTGCGAAAGCATGCAGCTTCCAGAGACAAAGAAAGCAGATGTGAACTTACCCATGGGTGATGGTTTGTAAAAGACTGCTCCATTGATGAAGCTTAGGAGCAAAATGCATGCGAGAAAGTGTCCCTCCATCGTTCTGCTTGCTGAATTCTGATCTTCAGAGATGGACGTGTGTGTGTGTGTGTGTGTGTATGTGTGGAAGCGCTTTCCTTTATTTATAGCGCACTCTGAGCGGTCCGGTGGGAAATAAAAAGGGGCGGTGACTAAACCCCTGAATCTGGTGAATCATATCTGTTGAGTATCCAACTGAGTCTCTGTCTGCTTTGTTTTCTTTAATATCTCTGTTTTACGTACTTGCGTTGACCAGATTTCGAGAAGATGAGGGTGTTTTCAGGATGACCATCTTGCTCTTCTGCTCTCTCAATTGTTACAAATATGAATGTGAATTCATATGTTCATGCAATGATTGTTAATCTCTATACAACCATCCCAAAAAAACATCAAGAAAAATCATCACAGGTGTCTACTGCAGATACCATTACAAACCATTAAAACCATTACCGAATGGTTTCTGTTATATATAGTATCTATAGCAGGGGTCACCAACTTTTTTTGAAACTGAGAGCTACTTCTTGGGTACCCATTAATGTGAAGGGCTACCAGTTTGATACACACTTCTGAAAGAACAAATTTGCTCAATTTACCTTAAATTATGTTATTATTAATAATTAATGATATTCATCTATATCTAGTGATCTGTATTTTAATATTGTCTTTTTCAAATTCACACCAATGCGAGTGTGGCTTAAAAAAGCAAAACAACAAAAACCATGTTGGTGACCCCTGATCTATAGTATTTCATGTACATCATGAAATCACTATTGTCTAACCAAAGACAACACTGTGAAAAAGTCCCAGGTTCTGGATGAGTTCATATGTTTACGCAATCATTGTTAAGCTCTCTATAGCAAACAGAAACCATTACAGGTTTCAAACCATTAAAACCATGGCCAAATGGTTTCCTTTATATAAAGCGTGTTCATGTATATCACCAAAATAAAGACCCCTGTGGAATCTGGATGCTGGAGTCTAGTAGAGTAGATACCGACATGTGACTTACAAGTTACCGAATGTGGTCTATTGGTTCTTGATGGTATCCACTAGACATATAATATATCGTTAAAATTCAACAAATTACCGGTAGAGACCCAGAGGGAGCAGGACATCTCCATTACAACTAAAACAACTTCTATTAGTTTTAAAAACATTATAAATTATTGAAGTATTTTTTTTTTTTTTTGAAGCTGTGCCGTTTATTGAAAAAAGGATATTGATAAAAAAAAAAAAAAAAAATCAGACAATAAAACAAAAAAAACCCCCAAAATTAAAAATCAAGGTTTCACATAAACGTGGCTTAGTGGCATTGATGGCTTAGTAGTTAACATGTTTGCTTCACACTGCTGGGGTTGTTGTTTACATCAAACCTCTGGCCCATTTGCATGTTTTCACCACAAGCTTCCTATGAGTACTTGCACTGACATTCAAGTTGTCCGGTTTGTGCACATTTATGCCCTATCAATGACCCTACAATACCTTCTGCCCCAAGTTACTTAGATTTTGTCCTTGCAACCCCGCATAGGATAAGTGTTATAAAACAATTAATAAAATGGCTCAAACATGCTGATGAAATAAAAGGTAATAAAAAAATACAGAGTCATAAAATCAATATAACCATAAAACACTTCAGTCTGATAATCGTTTTTCTTCAGTAAGTGCTTTTATCCAGGTCAGGCTTGTGATGAATTCAGACCTGGAGCCAATTTTTGTAGCACTGCATTTAAAGCTGGATAATTCAACTGAATTTTCTTCACTCCAATTCAAAGTACAATTTAAACAAATTATCAGTCATTCATAGCTTTTTCTTGAACTTTTATAATTTTAGCAACATCCTTCCCCTCTGCCATCTCATGCAAAAATATTACCAAAGTTTCAAACGGCTTTTGAGGTCATACTTTTCTTTTTTTTGCATGTTACGCATTTTTCTCGCATTTGACGGTTTTGTACGTGAACCTGCCCTGGAATATTTACAAAGCTTTCAATAATCTAAAAAAAAATATTTTATTTCTTGCGTAGTTTCAGCTCGATAAGCAGTGTACCAAACTTCTGGACCATTTCTGATTACTCATGCAGTTATGACATGACTTTTTTTAAGAACTCGAGAAACCATTACACAGCATAAAGGAATGCAATCTAGTCTTTACGCAACGTTTCCTCTAATGACTATGCCTTTGAGTTCCTTTTATTAATATTATCATTAAATCAGCTAACTGCTGCTCCTACCACACACAAATCTGACAAACACCCTAACCTTAAACTCACTAGCAGGAAACCAGTCCCAACCCTAGCCCCCATGTTTTCCTTGTGTGGATTTCCTCTGGGTTCTCTAGTTTCCTCCCAGACCAGGATAAAACATTTACTCTGAATAAATGAATAAGCATACAGTAAGGAGAATAATCGATGTTTAAGAGCTTGGTGCAGGTTTTTTTTTTATTCCCTGTATTATTTATTTTCTTTAATAGAAATTGTTGTTGTGAAAGAAATGTGACGTTTAAATAGGGAGTTATTTTTAATTTGTTAAAAAGTCTCTGTTGTCTGTTGAGGCAAAATCCCTCACCATAGCCATAAACCCGATGCAGGATCTTTGTAAGTGGCTCAATTGATGTAGTGAGAAAATATGGTCTTTTTGGACTTGAAAACAAGGGGTGATCGAGGCCAATGTGTTTAAAGTGTTTGTTAAGTAATAGTAATATGTTGAAATTCCCCAGATGTGATGTCAAAAGGATAGATTTCATCATGTATGTGGTCACTGATCCGAGTGCACTTCTTTCTCTAATGGCTCCTGTGGAAATACATTTGTCATTTAGAATGATGACGTGTAATCTAGCAGGACAGGTTGGGGGTAAACACAGATCAGCTTGCTTATCATTGTAATTTGTAATACAGTGTCCCCTTGACCTACATTTTATTCATAATAGTATCATGGCTGGGAGAACCTGGAAAAATTCAAGAAAACTATGTGCAGTAAAAAAAAAAATCATGTGACATGAGTTGTAACATAATAAGCAACTGTTTTCTATTCTATATATTGTAAAGCAATGATAAGAGTGTTTGCTTTAATAGGATTATGAGCTTGAAGTGTTTATACAGATTACTTTATAACCCGGATTGTGAGAGAGCTAAAGGATTCTCTGTCTGTCTTCAGGGGGAAGAGAGCTCACCATCAGCTGGAGTAAGTGTGAACTTTATTACTCACTTCATGTAGATGTAAATACTTTTGCAATTAATTTTGCTTTGACAGCAGTGGGATAGTGTGCAATGGAGTTATAAAAAGTTGTATTTAATTCCTTTTCTTTCAGAAAATGCCAGTTATAGATGTAGAGAACCTAACAGACTTGGATAAGGCTAAAATGGAAGTAGATCAGTTGAAGCAAGAGGTGAAGCTGGAAAGGGAAAAGGTGAGAACATTGTCTACTAATATGCTAGTTTAGACTCTTACTGGTATAGCTAATAAATAATAATAATAATAGTTAACAATACTATATATATATATATATATATATATATATATATATATATATATATATATATATACAATATAAACATTCTCACACTAATATCCTGCTTATTGAAAAAAAAAGTCTGAATGCTGTTTCTAGAACCCATTTAAAAATTGTTGTGAATGCAAGTCTGTGCCATTTAATTGTATCATTACAGACCAATAGCCTTTTCAGTCTTTTATCTCATCAATTTTATCATTGTAGGTGTCTAAATGTTGTGAAGAAGTCATGGAATACATACAGAGTGGTATGGATGAAGATCCTCTGGTCAAAGGCATCCCAGAAGAAAAGAATCCATTCAAGGAAAAGGGTGGATGTGTTATTTGCTAATGTGGACAGAATACTGCCCTTTTCCTTTTGACAATTTAGACTCTGATACCGCACACGGACACCTGCTCCTCTTTTATCTTACCCAGTATCTTCTCTGCTGCCTGAAACAGAGAAAAGACAGTTGAGAATATAGATGCTAAAATTACTCTAAATGACACGGATATGAACCGTCTCCCATCTTCCTGTGTGTTCCCCTTTGAAGTGGTATAATAAAACAAATCATTTTGTGCAGTGGTTGTCAGATTTATTGCATGACAGGATGGTTTGAACATCAAAATGATGGCCCCTTTAGAAATATTTATTGAAAAATGTCCTTAGTGTCATCATGCCATGTCCATTTATCTGCGTGGATGTGTAATATGTGTTGCATACATATATGTGTGCAAGATCTCTGGCCTGGATACTGTTTGCTTTATACTACAGTCCTATGAAATTTCGATTTCATTTGATATCGATTCATTTTCTATAATTTCAGCACCAAAGATTATGTCAGGTTTTTTATTAATATGCTTATTTTGATATGGTATAGTTTCTATGGTAGCAAATACACATAACAAATGCATCAGTAGTAAACAGTTCAAAATTGGTCATTATTTAACTAAGAAAAACAGAATTGTCGGAAGGGTACAGATTTTATTTAGGGATACATTTATTTTCTGTCTGTCGAATTATCTTCAAGCAAGAAAAAGTATTTGAGGTCTGTAGATCACAGTTTTAGCTGCAAGATATAAGAGAAACTACCTTTCAGATGTTACACAGCATTAAATAGAACTAAAAAGGTTTTAAAAGCATTTTGTAAAACACGTTATTAAAACAATTTATTGTAATTACAGTAAAATTTGTCTGCACACAATTTAACTGGGTGGTATCTATAACCCATACGTGTAATATTTTTTCGTTCTGTGTTTTTCCTTTATTTTTATTATTTTCAACATTGTAATTGAATACTGAAGACATCCAAAGTATGAAAGAACACATGGGATTATGTAGCAAACAAAAACGTGTTAATCAACCAAGAAAATGTTGTGTTTTAAATTGTCCAAAGTTTCTCTATACAAACTTGAGAAAGGATCTAAAACCTCTGAGCTTCTGGTTTCTGACAAGATGTTATAAGTGGAGAATTTCACAGTGTGTGTGTGTGTGTGATTCTTTATATGAATGCAGCCTGCCACAATAAATGATTTAGTAAAAAAAAAAAGTGCAAAAGAATATATTGAATCATTCTATACTTGGTCTGAAGATATTTACAGAGCAATCCACACTAACATTGACAGTGAAGATAGTTATCTTCCGACTGACGCAGGTTTCCAGTCTGCACACCCACACAGCTTTAGAGACACTCAGGATCTAATTGGTTTATTCAGATAAGTACCACAACTGGCATATTTAATAACAAATACATAATATATGTTTCCTGGGAGTCAAACGAAAAGCAGCGCTTTGAGCCACGTGTAGGCGATGGCTCACACTGGGACCTTTAGGGACGAAAGTGCGCATGCGCGCCGCACAGTGGCCCAGTAATGGCACTCTACAGAGGAGCACTGCGAATGCACTTCGGTGCAAGTCGCCACTTTTTTACCCCAGCTGCCCTTCATCAGACTCGGCAGTCATCGGAAAACGTGTCATCCAAATCTAAGGCCCGTGCCGAGCCCGTTGATCATGTTCTCTACACACAGGAGCATTTTGCACTGAAGGACTCTTTGAGAAAGGTACAGTTACTGTATGTCACACAATAGGGGAAATGTGATTCTATGTACAAACATGATGTTTTTGCGTATTTTCCCCGCAAAAAATTACAACATTTCCTTTGACCTCTGATGTTATTTTATTAGGTATAAACCTGAAGTCCCCTTTACCTTTCACAATGTAGGCAATAGGTCACTATACCCTTGCATACCACGCAAGACAAATCAGCGCCACGCCTCCTGCTTTATAAAGCAATTAGATATTATTTAATTTTAAAATAGATTGCTTCGGAATGGAAATATATCCGTGCACGAACTTCTTCTTTGACGTGTCGGAGTGTAAAACATCAACCCTGATTTTCTGCTGTTTTGGTATTGAGAATACAGGAAATACCTGCGGTCACATGATCTCCCACTTTGAATCTGGTGAGCTGAGTGGCTGCGTCGAAAATACGCAGAACCGCTGCGCATTGGCAGGGTAGCCAATTTCCTGTAGCTAATAATAATAATAATAATAATAATAATAATGATTATTGCATACATCATTGCAACAAAAATCATAAAGTTGCTTTAGTTCCATCACAGTACAAAAGCAAACATCTATGTAACTACATCTATGCCTTGAATTCATTTTATTTTACTGATAATTACAATAACTGTTTGATTATTTATCAAAAGTGTCTTTTCACAGTCCTTGTAATACATAAACATTTGTTTTTCAATGTTTGGTGTGTTGAAGGTATAAAAAAAAAAAGGAAAATAAAATTTATAAAAACTTTACAATTAGGGAAGGGTATGTAAATGTGAGGCAGTGCAACTGATAATATTTTCCAAATAAGTCACATCAGTGGTGGGCCGTGCATTTGGTACCTGGGCCTTCAGTTAGCACTTGCGCGACTTAATACCACCACTATCTTATCGCAATTATAGAAACCATCAATACTGTACAAAAACGCAATATAGCAACGCGTGGCATTACAGAGAGAGAGACATTTCACATATGGAGGGTGAAAACCATTTTACTAAAGCAAGCTCCAAACCTCTACACTACAACCGCAACTGTGCACCTACATCATCTGGAGCAGTTCAGAATCAATATTTGTCTAATAACATGAGAAAAACATTAAAAATGTAAATAAAATACAGCCTTCTCACCAGAGATGAAGACTCCGCTCCTCAGAGGCTGTAATCCAGTGGTACCGCTCGTATTCACTGGTCTGGAAGTGAAGAACAAAGCCTTTCCTGGGCTGAGACACGCTAGCTAGCTACATGGTTGGCCGACCTCCTCATGATGTCTAGCTTTTCTGGAAAATGTATTTTTAAGTATGTCCGACACCAAATCAATTTCTCTTCCTCCATAGGCATAAAAAAGTCTAACTCAGATGTATTAATGAGTGCAGAGCTACACACGTGTTTTGCCAGTCGAACTTAGCTGTAACAGTTTCCCTCTGACCATACAGATCGTAGGACGGAAAAATGTTAACACTATTTTGAAACAGACCTGCTGGTAATATTCTCAATGGTAAAAAGGAACAGCAGAACAGACTTTGCAGGCCCTGGGCAGATTAGATTGACATGGCAGCACATGGAGGCTGAAATCTGATTGGAAAAAAAAATCATACAAAACATATACACATACATCAAACATACACGTACTGGAAGCAGTGCAGCCAAGAAAAAGCTACGAAATGAAGAAAATAAACTGTTGGGAATAAATTATTACAACAAATATTAGAATTGAGGTTGTAAATGTAGGTCAGTGCTTTTGATAGTGTTTAGGCCAGCAGAGAAGGCTTAAACAGTATGAAATAATAGTGTGGCCTTTACATCAATATAATTATTCCTTCTAAATGATTCCTGCTCTAGTTACATTGACATTGCATTGACTTGAAATTAGTCCTTGAACAGAACATTGGCAGGAACCTCGAACATCAGTATTGTATAATTGAATAAAATGGCGCCCTGTTCGTTGTGACCTTGTTACATCATTATGTGTGGCCTCACATTTTGGTCTGTTACCACAAGACACAATTTCCAATAATAGCTCTACTGATACTTAATGGAGTTCAACCAATTTATTTTATGCTTTGCTCTTAGTAAGGACTCCTTTCATCCAAACAAGTGACTGCTGTATGCATGCTGGTTGGTATACCTAATCGTTGCTTTTGGAGCCTAAACAACTTGATTGTACAGTTAAGTCCTATAGCATATCATTGACTAAAATTACTTATAGGATTATAGTTTAGACCTTGAACAGTGTCTCACTTCCTTGTCTCGTGAGAGGAAAACACAGCGCATATGTTGAATCAAAGTGCTATTTCCCAAAATAGTGTTAGCTGGGAAAGGTAGTAACAAAGAGAAAGGATGTTGCTTTGTGTTATATTCCCAAGTGATTTTGACTGAGTTAAAATAGGATATTTTTATTTATTTATTTATTTTTTTACATGTTTTAAGAACCTTCCTTTGGGGGTCGGAGGGGCGGGGGGGTGACTGTAAGTCAGACATCTATATTTACTGTACTTGTCGATACATCGGAATAAATTCGCAAGTCTTTACTTCAGATATTTGTAAGATTATGTAATCAATGCTGAGCAACTTTCCTATAATATGAAATGGGCCAGAGGCACTTTACTTTTAAAAAGTTAAAGTGCCTCTGACCTGCCACTTGTGTCCTAGAATTATTCACTTCAACAATAAGCGTTTTTGAGATTTAGGTTCCCTGAAGTTTTTATTGCTTCTCAGAGTGGCTTTATGTGGTACCTCCCTTCCTTTAAAGTGAATAATCCTTGGCATTTGAATTAGGTGAATGGTGTTGTGTGGATTTATTGCTTGGAGGTGAAAGCTGTTGAATGCGCTCTTTCAGACATGTTTGTGTAGTAAAATTGTGAAACATCCTGATTGGCTGAAACTTAGTGTGAATTCCTCTTGTTTATACAACATTACATACTTCATCTACAGGAAGTAAAATAAGGATAGTTAGTACAAATCCATCAATACTAAGAAACTTTTATTAAACTTGGGTCAAATAAGCAGTCATGGTCGCTCCATTTATTCATTCTTTCTAAACTGTCTACCACTATATTGTCAAAGGTTTGTGGACACCTTGTCATGAGTATAGTATGTGCTTTTTGAGCATCGCATTCCACATTAAGTCACCATTTGCGCTTATAATTCCCTACACTCTTCCGGGAAAGATGTTCCGCTAGATTTTAGAGTGCGCTTGTGGAGATTTGCGCTCACAAGGGTGTTAGTAAAGTCAGGTACTGATATAGGTGAGGTGCGAAGGCCTGGTGTGGAGTCAGCGTTCACAATTATCCCAAAAATGTTCAGTAGGGTTGAGGTCAGAGTTCTATAGCAGGAGAATTTTCACTCCACCACAAGCAAAGCCTATCTTCATGGAGTTTGCTCAGTAAATGAGGGCATTGTCATGCTGGAACAGGTTTGGGTCTCCTAGATTAAGTAAATGGAAAATTTTGTGCTACCACATCCAAAGACATCCTGTACAAATGTGTGCCTTCAACCTTGAGAAAACAGTTTGGTAAAGAACCACATATGGCTGGGAAAATCAGGTGTCCCAATATTTTTGTCCATGTCGACTTGTGGAATGTCTAATACATGACTTTATCTTCATCCAACTACGACCATATTTGCTCTTTTTTTATGTTCACATATATTCTCTTATCTTTTAATTTTCTGAGCAGCTGATAAGGTTTACATTTCACTGCAAGTTTATTGCTCTATAAAGCTATGTTTGTGCCAAATAAAAATCCAGTCTATTAGTTCATCCATCTGAAATCCATTTTTTAAATTCACCTATACTTTCCACTTCCATTCTGCAGTCTATTTACTTTCTAATGAATTCACATCTAAATGATTAATACATTTTTACCATTCAGATGAATCTGTTTTTTTTTTAGATTCATGGGAACGAATGATTTTGGAGGAGACGTCTAGTCTAGTAGAACTTTTTCCCAGAAGAGTGGAGGTTATTATAACTGCAAATGGGGATTAAATGTGGAATGGGATGTTCAGAAAGGACATGATTGTTTAAGTCAGGTGTGCATATAGGTGGTAATTGTCCATATAGTGTCCTTGTCCTTTATATTGCTTTAAAGGTCTGAATATTCTGAAAATTATTATTTTATACAGGACTAGTGCATAAGTACAGTGGGACAAGACTCTGACCTTCTGTATAAAGGTGTCAGCATGGCCAACAATATTTTCTTACATTAGAAATGTGAATTTTTTTTTTTTTTTTTTTATACCGCTAAAAAA